>NC_134113.1:79890000-80035000 GCF_040939455.1 Microcebus murinus
AAAAGTTGCAGTATTTGGGCTGGGCATGGTGGTTTATGCCTGTAATCCTAGCAGTCTGGGAGGCCGAGGTGGGTGGATCTCTCAAGGTCAGGAGTTTGAGACCAGCCTGAGCAAGAGTAAGACCCCCATCTCTACTTAAAAAAATAGAAAGAAATTAGCTGGACAACTAAAAATATATAGAAAATGTTAGCCGGGCATGGTGTCGTGTGCCTGTAATCCCAGCTACTCGGGAGGCTGAGGCAGAAGGATTGCTTGAGCCCAGGAGTTTGAGGTTGCTGTGAGCTAGGCCGAAGCCATGGCACTCTAGCCGGGGCAACAGACTGAGACTCTGCCTCAAAAAAAAAAAAAAAAAAAAGGTTGCAATATTTGGGGGAGGATGTTAGGGATGAGTGGGAACCAATACCATTTTGACCAAAGATTTAAAAAACATTCTTAAATAATGTAACCTGATATCTCTGGTTTATAATTTTTTTAAGAGACAGGAGCTGACTATGTTGCCCGGGCTGGTCTCGAACTCCTGTCTGAGTTCACATGATTCTCCTACCTCAGCCTTCTGAGTAACTGGGACTACAGGTGTGTGCAACTGTACTCAGCTGCAGTTTATAAAATTTAATTATAAAAATATTCTTCATTGCCTACCCTAGGTCATCTGTAAGCTTCCACTTTATTTTTGGCTTTCATAAAATAATGAAAGTTTCAAGCTGAAGACTTTAGACATATTCTTATCTTTTAAATTTTTTCTGGTAGTTTGATATCCCTTTGAAACTCTGCTGCAAACCATAGACTCTGTCACTCCAAAATTTAATTTATATACATAATATTTTGCTTTAAATTCCAGGTAATTTTTAGATCTGATGTTTCCTTTTAGGGGCACTTAGATTTGACATAGATCTAGTATAGTGTGTTCATTTTACAAATGAGAATATATATAGGATTGCCAGTACATGGTGATTTATTTAAGACCACACAAACAGTGAATGGTAACCCAAGAATCAAGAAATTTTCTGATTCCTACATAGTCTAAGTTCTTTCTAGTCTGTACCTAATTTCTGGTTATCTATAGCTGCATTACAAACCACCCCCCAAATTAGAGGCTTAAACCGACAGTTTTTTATTATTGCTTATGGTCCTAAGATTTGATTGGGCTTAGTTGGATGGTTCTCACTTTGAGTCTCCCAGGTAGCTGCAGTGAGATCACGGGGATTGCTGTAGTCATCTGAAGGTCTTGCTGGCCTGGATATCCAAGATGATTTCTTCACTTATCTCTGTGGCATATCAGCTGGGATGCCTGGAACAGCTGGAAGCTTAATATCTTTTTCCTTCCCTCTAGCCTCTCCCCATGGGTAGCTTTTACAAACCTTGGCAGTCCCTTACAGGGCAACTGGCTTCCTCCAGAGGAAGTATTTCAGGAGATCCAGGTGAAAGCTGCAAGATTTATCATGACCAAGTCTAGGAAGTCATGCAGCATTGGTTCTGCTGTGTTCTTTTGGTTTAAAAGTGAGTACCAGGGCCAGCCTTAAAAGGAAGTGAGTTCACACAGATACAAATACTGGAAAGCCTGGTTCATTGCAAAGCCGTCTTTGGAGACTAGCTGCCACCCACCCTGTTAAGCGTTAGTCAAATCTGGCTGTTGGAAGGGAACTTCATTCACAATGAAGGGATTTACCTGCGAGTTATTTAAAAAGTGAATATTTAAATTTTACGCTTTAAAACTGATCTATTTTTCAGTAGAATTCTTAATTATTTTTCTACTTAATATTAAAGTGGGGGCTCATAATACCTTACAGAAATAATCTCAGGAAATTAAGAGCTTGGATATCTTTTCTGTTTTGAACTAGATCTAAAAAAAAATAATATATGGGCAAATTTAATCCAAGCTCCACACTAGGATGTCCATCCATTCCTCCTGGTAATTGAATTCCACTGACTGACATAATTAGGCCCTATCTGTTAAACCTGTTGTGTCAAAGTCTTCTTGAAGTGTCTTCATTTACATATTTCCAACATTGCAGAAACAATCATAATAGTCGGTTCTGTCAAGGCCCATTGTAGAATGCTTTTATTCTCTGATTGACAGTGATAATAATTGATACTATGGGTCCTTTATATTAGAGTAGTTGTTTATTTGGCATAATATTCTACAAAATGTGCACCGAAAATCCTTAAAAAGCATTTTGGTAAAAGTAGCTTCATCCATTTTCATCCATTTTTCACTCCTGTCATCTCAAATGGTTTGGATCAAACTGTCCTTAAATTAGTAGACTGGAAAAAGAGCAATCTGAGTCTCTTATTTCGGATATTTTCTCATTTCTATAGTCATTTCTCTCTGTAGTCATTTTGAGTTTATTGAGTGGCAGCTATACTTTAAAAATATTGAAGGGGTTCATACCAAAGAATATATGCTTTTTCTTTCAGCCCAATTTCTTAAGTTTAATCAGGAAGGCTTTGCAAGATCATTTAGGAACTAAGGAAACTGACACATTATGAAATAATTCAGAAATATAGAATATTAGGGGCTTGAGTCTTCTCGAATTCTTACTGCCTCTCTTCTTTCAGTTAATATATTAATGCTGATCAGTTAAACCTACTTGGGGTTGTTTGAGGAGGATTAATAAATAGATATTTTCTGCCTGATTTTTTTTTTTAAACAGCCATCATACAAAGAAATAAGACAGATAAGGACTACAAGATTTTACTACTGAACAAGGTGATGTCCGAGAATATGGGCAGGTAGTTTTCATAATATTGGATGCCAGGACTAGGTATATTTTCCTATGGAAAGAGTGGACAAGGATGACCCCCTTCCTACAGGGACAGATCACAAGCAGAACCTGTGATTCCTACAAACCTCCAACTCCCAAGAAGAGAAAGGGACTGAGTGACTTGTATTCAATTTCTCCTTCCAAACCCATCAAAAGAAAAAAAAAAAAAGTTCTGCATCTCCCTTAGAAAGCAGTAAGTTAGAAACCAGGAGTTCATAATGAGGCTAGGATTGACTACACAAGTCAGGACAACAGGAAATGCATTTTGCCACTAATATTCTCTAGCTTTTTTTTTTTTTTTTTTCTCTTAACATCTTGGGTTTGATCACTAAACCGTTAATGAAATAGTACATGAAAAGAGTTATCTTACTTTCTTTTTCAAGACAATCTCCTATTTTAATATTCTTTCTGTTCTACTATCCTGATTAAAAGAAAGGGATTCTCTTTATGTGCATAAGAGTGACCACTGGATGCTCAAACAAAAGCTTTCCTATTTGCTTACTGAGTCAGAATAAGAAGTTTTTCCCTCTGATGATTATTACAAAAGCCTTTGACATCAGTAGCCCATTTAAATTAGCCAGTGATAAACCTAGCCAAAGGAGTGAATCTAGAATGGGTATCAATGCAGAAACTATTTATTCTGTGTGCAGATAGAGGGTTCAAGCACCACTTTGAGGATTTTCTTTTCTCTTTATATTTTGCTCCATAGGAAAATTTTCTGAAATAAATGTATAGTAAATATTTCCAGGCCTTAATAATTTATGGTATAGCTAGTGAAACAAATGCACATTTTTGCTTATGTTCAACCTGTCTGGATTTTAATGTTTTCAAAAAGATAGTGTCAAGTTCTGGTTACAGTGATCGCTGTATCTCTGAAATGACTCATTCATTCAACAGATCATTATGTTGAGTTCCTAGTATGTGCCTGATACTATTCTAGGGCACTTTTGTTCTTTAATAATGGATTTTAGACAAATGTTATGAAGAAAAAGCATATAAACTAAAGGAGATGGGAGAGAATAAAAGGGCTCCTTTAGATATAGAAATCCTCCTCTAGGAGGTGGCGTTTGGTCACAGCACTTAATGAAGTGAAAGAATGAGCCATACATATGTCATACTGACCCTGGAATTGCATGCCAGACACAGGGAACTGTAGATGCAAAGACTCTGAGGCAGAAACAGGCTTACATACAACTTGCATTAGAATGTTGCCAGATATAACAAAAAGGACTGCATTTTCAACATGGATTTGATATTTTGTAATAAGAAAAATAATCAGCATATTTTACTAAAAACACGCTCTATCTTACAGATTTTTCTTTTCCAATAATCTTCAATTAAAGATCAGTCAAATATCTATTCTTCAATAATTTGTAAACAGCTTTGTTGAGATGTCATTTATATGCTTTAAAATTCACTGATTTTAAGTATATAATTCACTGATTTTTTTAAAGTAAGTTTACAGAGGTATGCTACCATCACCACAATTCAAATTCATAACATTTCCATCATCTTCAAAGATCCCTCATGCCATTTGCTGTCAATCTCTGTTCCCAAGTACAGGTAACCAATAATCTACTTTCTTTTTCTATGGATTTGCCTTTTTGGACATTTCATGTAATTTGGACATTTCCTGTAATCATATAATATGTGGTCTGCTAGATTTATTTTCTTTTACTCACTGTCATATTTTTGAGTTTAGTCTAAGTTTTAGCATGCATCAGCTATTTGTTACTTTCTATTGCTGAATAATGTTCTATTGTATGGATAACATTTTGTTTATCCTTTCACCCATTGATGAAAATCTGGACTTTTTTCATTTTTTTTTGTCTACTATGAATAATGCAGTTATGATATTCACATTTGAGTCTTTGTGTGGACATATGTTTTCTTCTCTTTGGCTGGATACCTAGGAATAGAATTGCTGGCTTTTATGGTAAATTTATTTTTAACTGTTTATGAAACGGCCAAACTGTTTTTCTAAAGTGGCTGCTGATTTTACATACATACCTACCAGCAATATATGCATGTACTGGTTTCTCCACATCCTAGCCAACATTTGTTATGGTCGTTTTTAATATGGCCATCATTGTGGGTGTGAAGTAATATCTCAATGTGGTTTTCATTTGCATTTCCCTAATAATTAATGTTTCTGAGCATCTTTTCACATACATTTAGTTATTCCTTGTACACCTTGTTTAATGAAATGTCTATTCAGATTTCTAATGAATTTTTAATTGGGCTGGTTTTTATTGAGCTTTAAGAGTATTGTTAATACATTCCAGATACAAGTCCTTTATCTTAAATATGATTTTAAAATATTTTTCCAAGTTTATGGCTTACATTTTCATATTCCTAATGATGTCATTGTTTTTGTGTGTGTGTGTGTGTGTGAGACAGAGTTTCACTCTGTCGCCCAGGCTAGAGTGCAGTGGCATTATCAATCCTAGCTCACTGCAACCTCAAATTACTGGGCTTAAGCAATTCTCCTGCCTCAGTCTCCTGAGTAGCTGGGACTGCAGGCACATGCCAAGTCCTGCTAATGTTTTTTTCAAATTTTTTGTGTAGGCAGGGTCCCACTCTTGCTATAGGTAATCTCAGACTCCTGACGTAAAGCAATCCACCTACCTCACCCTGCTTCCCAGAATACTAGGATTACAGGCATGAGCCACTGCACCTGGCCTCCTAACGGCATGTTATGAGGAGCAAAATTTTTTAATTTTGACAAAATTATTTTATTTTATTTTATTTTATTTTATTTTATTTTATTTTATTTTATTTTATTTTATTTTATTTTATTTTATTTTTTGAGATGGTCTCGCTCTGTCACCCAGGCTGGAGTGCAGTGACAGGATCATAGTTCATTGCAGCCTTAATCTCCTGGATTCAAACAATTGTGCAGCCTCAGCTTCCCAAGTAACTGGGACTACAGGTGCTCACCACCGTGCCTGGCAAAGATAAAGTACAATTTAGCAATTTTTTTCTTTTATATATAATTTCATGCTTTAAAGCCAGGAATGTTTTTTTCTGATTTCTTTAAAACATTTATATGTTTAGTTTTTACATTTAGGTCTATGATCAATTTTCAGTATTTTTTGTTTATGATAAGAGGTTAGTGTTTTCATTAATTTTTTAGCTCATGAATATCTAATTGTTCCAGCATCACTTTTTTTTTTTTTTTTTTTTTGAGACAGAGTCTCACTTTGTTGCCCAGGCTAGAGTGAGTGCCATGGCGTCAGCCTAGCTCACAGCAACCTCAGACTCCTGGCTCAAGCAATCCTCCTGCCTCAGCCTCCCAAGTAGCTGGGACTACAGGCATGCGCCACCATGCCCGGCTAATTTTTTGTATATATATTAGTTGGCCAATTAATTTCTTTCTATTTATAGTAGAGACGGGGTCTCGCTCTTGCTCAGGCTGGTTTCGAACTCCTGACCTCAAGCAATCCGCCCGCCTCGGCCTCCCAGAGAGCTAGGATTACAGGCGTGAGCCACCGCGCCCGGCCTAGCATCACTTTTTGAAAAGACTATCCTTTCTCCATTAAATAGCCTTGGCACCTTTGTGAAAAATCAATAGACTGTAAATACAGCGTTGATTGCTGGATTCTCAATTCTATTCCAGTGACTTACATATCTAATCTTTTGATGGTTCCAAATTGTGTTAATCACTGTAGGTTTATATTATACTTTGAAATCAAAACGTGTATGTCCTCCAACTTTGTTCTTTTTCAAGTTGTTTTTGCCATCCTCTGTCCTTCGTATGTACTCATAAAGTGTATGTAAATTTCTGGGAGGAAAAGCCTGCTGGCATTTTTATAGAGATTATGTATAATGTGTATGTAGAAATATTTAGGGAGAATTTCCATTCTAATACATTGATTCTTCCAATTTATGAACATGGAATAGCTTTTTATTTACTTATTTTTTCTCTAATTTCTCTGAGTGATATTTGGTATTTTTCAGTATACAAGTCTTGCACTTCTTTTGTTAATTATCCCTTAATATCTTATATATACATATTTTGAGACATAGTCTTGCTCTGTGACTAAGGTTAGAGTGCAGTGGTTTCATCATCATAGCTCACTGCAACCTCAAACTCCTGGGCTCAAGCTATCCTCTTGCCTCAGCCTCCCGTGTCGCTGGGACTATAGGTGCCACACCTGGCTGATTTGTTTCTACTTTTTGTAGAAACAAGGTCTCACTCTTGTTCAAGCTGGTCTCAAACTCTTGGTCTCAAGCAATACTCCTGCCTCAGCCTCCCAGAGTGCTAGGATTACAGGTGTGAGCCACGATGCCCAACCTATTATACTTTTTGATGCTACTATGAAAAAAATATTTTCTTAATTTCATTTCTGGGTTATTCATTGTTCATATTTAGGAATGTAATTGATTATTATATACTGATCTTGTATTTTGCAAATTTGCTGAGGTCACTTGCAGTTTTGGGGGTTCTTTCAGATTTTCTATTTATAGGATCAAACACTATGCATAAAGACAGTTTTACTTCTTACTTTCCACTACAGATGACTTTTATCTGTTTTTCTTAACTCGTCACACTGGCAAGAAGTCCAGTATGGTTTTAAATGAAAATCATGAGAGTAAACACCCTTACCTTGTTGTTGATCTTAGGGAGAGAGCATTGTATCTTTCACAGTTAAGTATGATGTTAGCTGTAGGTTTTTGTAGATGCTCTTTATGGTGTGAAGAAAGTTTTCTTCTGTTCTTTATTGATTGAGAATTGTTATCGTGAATGGGTGTTGGATTTAGTCAAATATTACTGCATTCATTGTGATAGTCATTTTTTGTTGTTTATTCTATTAATATGGCATATTACAATAATTGATGGGCAGATATTAAACCAATCCTTTATCTTGGGATAAATTCCACTTAGGGTGTATAACTTTTTCTCTATGTTGCTGGATCAGTTTGCTAAGATATTTGCTGAACATTTTTGTGTCTATATGGGTAATAATTGTTGGTCTGTAGTTTTGTTTTCTTATGATGTTTTTGTTTGGCTTTGATACAAGGTAATATTGGCTTTAAAATTTAAATTTATTTATTAAATGTATTCAATTTATTTAAAATTTAAATATTGACTATAAAATTAGTTGCTAATTGATCCTTTGCCCCCCCCCCCATTTTCTAGAAGAGTTTGTGAAGAATTGGTATTGTTTCCTCTCTAAATAATAGAATTCACCAGTGAAGCTATCTGGGGCTGAGCTTTTCTTTGTGGAAAGATTTAAAACTACTATTAATAATTCAATTTTTAATAGTTACAGATCTAGTCAGATTTTCTTGAGCCATTTTGAAAATTTGTATCTTTTTTAGAAAATTTTACATTTTGTCTAAGTTGTCTTATTTTTTGGCATTAAATTTTTCATTGACTGCCTTTAGACTCTTGTATTTCTATAAGTTCAGGGGTGATGTTTCTGCTTTCATTCTTGATTTTGTAAATATGGATTTTCTCACTTTTTTTCCTTGGTCAGTCTAGCTAATGGTTTTTCAGTTTTATTGACCTTTATAAAGAACCAACTGAGGTTTCATTGATTTTTTTCTCTTCTTTTTCTATTCTCTATTTTGCTTATTTCCACTGTAATCTTTCTAATTTCCTGCCTCCATCTTGCTTCCAATTAGTTTGCTTTTCTTTTTCTACTTTTTAAAGATAGAAACTGAGGTCATGATTTGATACCTTTCTTACTTTCTACTAGAGTGTTTAGAGCTATGTATTTTCCCAAAACACTGTTTTAGCTGTGTCCTTTAAATTTTATTTTCTGTTGTTCTCATTTAGCTTATACTATTTTCTAATTCTCTCCCTGATGTTTTGACTTAAGGGTTATTTAGAAATGTGTCTTTAATTTCTAAATATTTATTGATTTCCTAAATGTCCTTCTGTTGTTGATTTCTAATTTAAATCCATTTTCGTCATCCACTTTGTATGATTTCAAGTCTTTTAAAATCATTAAAACTTTTTTATGGTTTACCATATGGTATGTCATGGGAATGTTCCATGTACACTTGAAAAGAATGTGTATTCTTCTGGGAGAACTATTCCATCCATAGATAGATGTCACTTAGGTCAAGTGTTTGATAGTATCATTCAAGTCTTCTATATCTTTATCAATTTCTCTCTTTCTTATTATTTTTGTTTGCCTAGTATATCTTTTCCATCAATTTACTTTCAACCTTTGTGTGTCTTTGAATTTAAAATGTGTCTCTTGTAGATAGCATATATAATTAAACCTTTAAAAAATTTTTGCCCTATAATCTCTACCTTTGGACTATAATGTTTCATGTATTTATATTTAATGCAGTTATTATATGGTTGGATTTACACCTATCATTTTGCAATTTCTTTGCTATGTATCTTATGTCTATATGCTCTTTTATTCCTCCTTTATTGGTATCTTTGTGATAAATATTTTCTAGTGTGGTATTTTAATTCCTTTGTTTTACTGCACATATACACACAAATTCACACATGTAGTTACATTATTAGTGATGTTGTAAAGATTACAAAATGCATTTTCAATTATCACAATCTAGTTGAGATGGATACTTATCTAATTCCTGTAAAATATAGAAACTGTGCTCTAATATAGTTCCAATGCTTCCCCGATTTGTGCTGTTATTACAACATACCTTACATGTACATGTGTTATATACTCAAAATACGATGTTATTGATTAATATACAATCTTATGACTATTAAATCAGCTTGGAGAAAAAAATGACAAAATATATTCAAATTTTATGTCAACCCATGGATTTACCTTTTCTGGCACTCTTCATTTCTTTCTGTGATCTGTTAACATCTACTTATCTGCTTTAATTTTCTTGCTGCATTATAGCTCTATTTCCTCTTTTTTTCTAGTATATATTATCTTGTTTTATTATACATATTATATATAATACACTAATATATAACACATAATATACAACACACATATATGTTAAGATGTAATATGTATTACATCTTTATGAGCCCAATAATATAGTTTTATAAATATTTTATGAAATTATCTTCTATAAATCTATAAAGAGATGATATAAAAATGTGTTTATACTGTTTTTATGCTGTCTTTATGATGGTCTTTATTTCTTTATGTGGAATCAGATTAGCATCTGGAGTCTTTTTTTTTAGCCCAAAGGACTTTCTTTAGTGTTTCTTATAAGGAAGTCATACCGATACTTAATTCTCTCATCCTTTGTTCATGTGGAAATATCTTTATTTCTCTTTCATTTTTTAAAGGCTAATTTTGCTGGATATAAAATTCTTGATTAATAGTTGATCTTCCTCCAGCACTTTGATTATAGTGTAGTATTATAATTATTGCTTTCTGTAATTGTCTTTTTAAGGCTAAAATATTCTTCTATTTATTAATTTCTAGTGTTTTTGAGTTTTATTGAGATATAATTGACAAATAAAAATTGTATATGTTCAAAGTGATTGCCAATATCAAGCCAGTTAACATATGCATTACCTCAGATAGTTACTTTTTTTTGTGGTGAGAATACTTAAGATCCATTCTCTTAGGAAATTTCAAGTATATAACACATTATTGCTAACTATAATCATCATATTATACACTAGGTCTCCAGAACTTATTCATCTTATAACTGCAAAGTTATATCCTTAGGCCAGCATCTTCCTGATTCTCCCACCCTGCCTTGATTCCTGATAACCACTATTCTATTCTCTGCTTCTATGTAATCAGTTTTATTAGCTAGTTCATATAAGTGAGATCATGCAGTATGAAATTATCTTTTTGATCACTTAAGAAAAGCAAATGTGTGCACATGTGCATATGCACACACACGTAGTCTTTCATACTTACCTGTATAAATATCCCATCAACTGCCTTCTGGCCTTTATTTTTTTCTTATGAATATTCTGCTATTAAACTTAATGTGGTTCCCTTGTATATAATAAGTCATTTTTCTCTGACTGCTTTTAAAATCTTCTCTTGGTCTTTAGCTTTTCACAGCTTGAGAATTATGTTTCTAAATGTGAATCTCTTTTTAAAAAAATCATATGTGAGGTTTGTTGAGCTTCTTGGATATGTAATTAATTTTTATTATTAAATTTGGGAAGTTTTTGGTTATTATTACTTCAAACAATTTTTCAAGTCTTTTTTTCTTCTTCTTCTGAGATTCCCATTATACATATGTTGGTGTACTTGAAGTTTTCCCATAGGTCTTTGAGGCTTTGTTCATATTTCTTCCTTCTTTTTTTTCCTTCCTTCCCTTCATAACATTAGACCATCTCTATTGATCTACCTTCAGATTTGCTAATTCTTCTGGCCACTCAAATCTACTGTTGAATCCCTCCAGTAAAATTTTCATTTCACTTAATATATTTTTCCAACTTTAGAATTTCTATTTTTTTTTTTAGGTAACTTTTGTCTTTTTACTGTATGTATTTGATGATTCATTGTTATACTTTCCTTCATTCTTAAAACATGGTTTAATTTGTTGAACATAATTATAATAGCTGTTTTGAAGTTTTTGTCTGCCAAGACCAACATCTGGGGCTCCTCGGAGACAGTTTCTATTAACTTCTTTTTTTCTTGTGCTTGAGTCACAGTTTCCTGTTTTGTTACATGTTTTGAAATTCTTGGTGGAAAACTGGGCAATATGATAATATATTATAGTAACTCTGGGTTCTGAATTCTTCCCCCTTCGTCCTTACCTTGGGAATAGTTGTTGCTATTGCTGTTTTTATTTGTTTAGTGATTTGCATAGACTAATTTTGTGGATTCTATCTTGCCTCCACTGGGCATCACTGATATCTCTCCCTAATGTTTCTTTTCTTAAAATTAATTTAATATTTTTATTTTAAAATTTGGCTTCCTAGGATTTCCCCTGGATAATTTTAGTGGTCAGATAATAATTAGTCAGCAGTCATTAAACATGCTGACCCAATCAAACCTCTGCCCTTTGCTGATGGACCTGTGTGTGACTTGAGAGACACATTCAACATTCAGGCAGTTTATGCATCTCCCCCATTCTTTACTTTCTGCATGTGCAAGGCCTCACATTCAGACAAGCATGAGTAAATAGCTAGGGCTCTCTCCATAATCTTATGTTGATGTTCACAGACTTCCAGACCCATGGAGATATATGGGGGTTTATTATCAAGGCCTACTATGGCTATCTGTTGATTTAGATCTCCCTATAAAATTTCTTCCTATAGGCAAACTTATTGCTTATCCCAATCAATATTGTAACCTCAGGCAAGCTGTGATATGGCCTTCTCTGACTGTTTGCCTCCCAAGATTGCTATTGTTTCTGACAACACCTCAGAGCATGGGCCTTTTTGAGCTATGCTCCAAATGATTTCTTCTCTGTCTCGTAGGAAAGCTGACATCCCTAATAGCTTGCTATGCAATGGTAGAAACATAGCAAAAGCTGGGAGCTGGTAAAGAAGGTGCAAGCTGTCCCTAATAAAATTCCACAGACTCCCATAGTTTTTCTGAGGCTTGTTTTGCTTGAATACATGTTTCAGTATTTTATGTATGCCTTTAACCAATTTTCAGATTCTGAAATGGTTGTATTTGACAGTTTTATCCAGATTATCATTGCTTTGTGTGTAATAGACATACTGGGTTCTCTGTGTGGCCATTCAGAAGGGAAATCTCTGAGGGTTTTTTTTTTTTTTTTGGTGAAATTCACATAACATAAAATTAGTCATTTTACAGTGTACAATTTAGAGGCATAGTCATTCACAATTTGCAACCACCACTTCTGTATAGTTCCAAAATGTGCTTCATCATCCCAAAAGAAAGCTTCATACTCATTAAATAGTCACTCTTTATTTCCCCTTGCTACTAGCCCCTGGGAACCACAAATCTGCTATTTTCCCTATGAATCTGTCTATTCTTTATATTTCATGTAAGTAGAGTCATGTAATATGTGACCTTTTATGTCTGCTTTCTTTCCCTTAGCATGTTGATTTCGAGGCTCTTCCACATGTATTAATAGTACTTCATTCCTTTTTATGGCTAAGTATTAATAATGTTCCATTGTATGTAGATCCCACATTTTATTTATCCACACATCTGTTGATTGACCTTTAGGTTGTTTCCATTTTTTGTCTGTTGTGAATAATGTTGTTATGAACATTTGTGTACAAATATTTTTGAGTACCTATTTTCAATTCTTTCATCTATATACCTAGGAGAAGGATTGCTTGGTAATTGTGTTTAACTTTCAGAGGAATCACCAAACTGTTTTCCGCAGTGGATCTACCATTTTATATTCCCAAGAGCAATATATAAGTGTTCCAATTTCTTCACATCCTCCACAACATATTATTATTATTATTATAGTCATCCTAGTGGGTGTGAAGCTGTATCTCATTGTGACTTTGATTTACATTTCTCTAGTGACTAATAATGTTGAACATCTTCTTCAGATTTTGAACTAAAACCACAAACAATCAAACAGTTAGATTGCACATCTCTGGAATTTGAATTTGGTGGTTTTCTTCCCAGTACAACAATATCTTCTACTGCATGCTACATATGTCATTTAGTGTCCTCGAGTTTCCTTACCTTTATTCAATATACCCAAACAGTTCATAATTCAAGTCTATCCTTATTGAATTAAATGAATCATTCTAATAACCAAAATGAATTAAATACATACATTTTTCTCTATATTTAGAGACATATATTCCATAATGTGAATTGACCTGTATCCTAAGATAAGATATAGTAAAAGGTTTCATGGTTGAAAATTTCACATTGGATTTTGTTCCATTTAAAAGTTTTACTTGTTAATGAAAATATCCACTTTAGCATCCATACCTGAAAATTTTTTGTAGGTGAATAGTATGTAACTACTATGAACAGAGTATTAGTTTGTAATGTTATCACTATCCTAGTCAGTGGGAATTCTAAAATAAGAATTCAAGCAGTCAGCCTTATAGTTTTTCTTTCATATATGAAAATACAGTTATCTTTTTTCTTCCTATCATTATAGCTGAAGTAATTTGACATTGCAGATTAATAACTTTAACTTATTATTTAATGGTAATATGGTCTTTTGTTTAAACGTGTTTTCAGTTTGTTTGTCTCTTTAAACAGCATGAGTTTAGATTATCTCCAGTTAACTTCCAGTACTTTTTATTTCTTTGAATGCCACAGAAGATAATTTCCTGAAGGGGTGATAACAGGTCTTGAATGTGATTACTCTTTGGTTATTTATATCAAAAAGCCTAAGTTACTAAACAGTAGAGATGAGGGAGATAGTGAGTATATCATCTTGTTCATTTCATTCATTTATTAATTTATTCAGTTATTCAAGTATTATTTCTTTCCAAAAATTCTTTTATTTTTAATTTTTAAGGATATGTAATAGTTGCATGTATTTTTGTAGTATATCTGATATTTTGATATAAGCATACAATGTGTAATAATCAAATCATGATAATTCAGATAGCCATCACCTTAAACATTTATCATTTCTTTGTGTTAGGAACATTCCAATTCTACTCTTATAATTATCTTGAAATACACAATAAATTTTTGTTACCTATAGTCACCCTATTATACTATAAACACTAGATCTTATTGTTTCTGTATAATTATATTTTTGTACCCATTAACCATTAACCACCCGTTTTTATTCCCCTCTCCACTACCCTTCCCAGTGTATCTCTGCTAATAATCATCATTCTTCTCTCTGTCCCCATGAGACCAATCTTTTTAGCTCCCACATATGAATGAGAACATGTGATATTTGTCTTCCTATGCCTGTTTTATTTCACTTAACATAATATCCTCTAATTCAGGGCATGTTATTGCAAATGACAAAATTTCATTCATTTTTATGATTGAATAACATTCCCTTTTGTGTATGTACCACATTTTCTTTATCCACTTATCCGTCGATTGACCCTTAGGTTGATTCCATACCTTGGCTATTGTGAATAGTGCGGCAATAAACATGAGACTATAGATGTCTCTTTAATATATTGATTTCCCTTCTTTTCAATGTATACCCAGAAATGGGATTACTGGGTCATGTGGTCGTACTATATTTAATCTTTTGAGACACCTCCATACTGTTCTCCATAATGGCTGTACTAATTTACATTTCCAACAATAATGCATGAGGGTTCCCTTTCCTTGCCAGCATCTGTCTTGCTTGTCTTTTTGAGAAAAGCCATTTTAACTGGGATGCTATGATACTATATTATAGTTTTGATTTGCATTTCTCTGATGACTAGTGATGTTGAACATTTTTTTTTTCCATATAACTATTGGCCATTTGTATGTCTTCTTTTGAGAAATGCCTATTCAGATCTTTTGCCCATTTTAAAATTGGATTATTTGTTTTTTTGCTATTGAGATTTTTCAACTCCTTATATATTCTGATTTTTAATACTTTGCCAGATGGGTACTTTACAGATATATTCTCCATTCTGTAGGTGTTTTTTTTTTCTTTGCTGTTTGTTTCCTTTGCTGTGCAGAAGCTTTTTATCTTGATGTGATCCCCTTTATCTATTTTTGCTTTAGATGGCAGTGCTTCTGAGGTCTCATTCAAGAGATCTTCGCCCAGACCAATGTCCTGGATCATTTCCTCAATGTTTTTTTCCCAGTAGTTTCATAGTTTCAGTTCTTACATTTAAGTATTTAATCTATTTTTATTTGGGGTTTCTATATGGCAAGAGATAGGGGTCTAATTTTGTTCTTCTGCATATGGATATCCAGTTTTTCCAGCACCATTTATTGAAGAAACTAACCTTTCCCCAGTGTATTCTTGACACCTTTTGATTTAACTGCAAATGCTTGGATTTATTTCGGGGTTCTCTATTCCTTTCCATTGGTCTATGTGCCTGGTTTTTATGCCAGCCCCATTTTGTTTGTGACTATAGATTTGTAGTGTAATTTGTGTACCTAATAGGTGTTAAGTGTTCTACAGGCCATGGAACCACAATTGCAAGAAAAAAGAGAGATATTTCCTTCTGTCATGAAATTCTCAATCTAATGAGGAATACATATATATTTATCAATTAATCGCATATACTCGTGCAAATTCAGCTGTGACTGCTTATAATAAAAATGTATGACCAAGTCAAGGGGTCAAGGAAGGCTTCTCTGAAAAATACTTGAGTTGAGATATGAAAGAAGTTTAGGAGTTAATTAGGTTATGAGAGAGCAGGAAGAACTTTCCAGGTAAAGGAGACAATATTTACACAATCTCATGGCTGGAAGAATATGGCAAGGTCAAATGCCTAAATGAAAACTTTTACATTTTCTCTTAGAATTCTTATAGTTTCATGCCCTAGGTTTAACTCAGTTATCCATTATGAGTTGATGTTTGTGAGTGGTGAGAGGTATGGATCCTGTTTCAGTTGTCTACATGTGGCTATCCAGTTTTCCCAGCACCATTTATTGAATAAGGATTATTTCCCCTAGTGTATGTTTTTGTCTGCTCTTTCAAAGATCAGATGGCTATATGAGGATGGTTTTATATCTGGGTTCTTTGTTCCGATCCACTGGTCAATGTCTCTGTTCTTCTGCCAATCACAATATGCTCTTGTGATTACTATAGCCTTGTAGTATAGCTTGAAATCTGGTAAATTGATGCCTCCCAATATGTTCTTTGTGCTTAAGGTTGCTTTGGCTATATGGAGTCTTCTCTGGTTCCATAAGAAACACAGAATATTTCTCTAAATCTATGAAAAATGATGTTGGTATTTTAAAAGGAATTACATTGAAACTGTAGATCATTTTGGGTAGTATAGGCATTTTAACAATGTTGATTCTGCCAATCTGTGAGCATGGTATGTTTTTCTATCTGTTTACACCTTCTGCTATTTCCTTCCTCAATGTTTTATAGTTCTCCCTATAGAGGTCTTTCAACTCTTTGGTTAAATATATTCCTAGGTATTTTATTAACCTGGATGGAAGTGGAGACCATTCTTCTAAGTGAAGTATCACAAGAATGGAAAAACTAACACCACATGTACTCACCATTAAATTGGAACTAATCAATCAACATTTATGTGCACATATGGAAATGACATTCATCAGAAATCCAGAAGGTGGGAGGAGGGAAGAGAGGATGGGTAAATTCACATCTACAACCCAGATAGTGTACAACGCACACTATCTGGGTGATGGACACACTTATTACTTTGACTCAAATGGTACAAAAGCAATTTATATAACCAAAACGTGTGTACTGGTAATATTCTGAAATAAAAATATATACACATATATAATTAGGAAAGAAAAGTATTCCATGGTATACATAAACTAAATTTTATTAATCCACTTATGTATTGATGGGCACCTGGATTGTTTCTACATCTTTGCAAGTATGAATTGTGCTGCAGTCACACTGTGTGGGGGAAGGACATGCTTGTAACTCTGGCTTATGTGAGGCAAATGCATTACATGTAACCAAAATGTTTGTACTCTAATAATATCCTGAATTAAGAAAAGAAAAGAAAAAGAAAAGAAAAGAAAAGAAAAGAACACCTCTTGTGACTACCAGAGAGTGAGAGAGAGCATGGTACAAGATCACACTGGAGAAGTGGAAGGTGAAGAATGTGCTTCTCCTTGTATGTTCTTATCCAAGAATATGGGATATGTGATCCTGAAGGATATGGTCAGTCACTTTTTTTATTTTGAAAGATAATTCTGGCTGCTCTGCAGAATACCAAAGAAGGTAGAACATCAGTGGGTGAGAATGGGACAAAATAAAAGCCTATTATACCGTTCTAAATAAGTTGTTATGGTATCTGGACCTAGGTAGAGAAGAGAGAGAGACATGTTTAAAATAAAGATTTTTTAGGAGATAAAATGCCCACCCCTGGATTCTTTAGAATATGTTTTTATATCCCAGATTCTGTCTCAGTTGGTTAGCTAGGCAAATAAGGAGTAATGACAAGTAAATTTCAATCTCTCCCTCCCCATGTGCCTCTGTATCCCTATGTCCATCATCTCTATCTCTATCTCTATCTATCTCTATCTCTGTCTTCATCTCGGCTTCTATCTCTCTATCTCTCTTCTCTCTGTCCAGTTATAGAGAACTCATGGAAAAAAGTTTTCTGAAAATTAGATACATTTATAAAATTAAAAAAAATATTAAACATCTAGTGACTATGACTATTATTTTAATAATTCATATTAGAAAAGAGATAGTTATTAATGGGTGCTTTTCAAATTATATATGAAATGTTGTTTTTATAATTATTCGTTTGCTTACAAACTATTAAACAAAAAAGCATTTATTTTTCCATCAGTATATTCATAATCGTCTTGCTAAATGTCATATGTATGTATTTAAATATCACATCCTCTGTTTCATTTACAATGCGACTAAAAAAAACTTAATAGACACTAATTGTTGTCAAATTTGCCAAGAAAAGACTCTCACAAATCTTGTTAGTTTTTAACATTCTGTTCATCTTGGAGCCTATACTGTATCCCCAGCAGGGACTGTGCTTGGAAGCACCAGGGACTTCTTGGAAGAAAATATACTTGGCAGATCTTGGGTCAAACCACAATCGTCCCTCACAACGGTTGATTCTGGACATACTGTAGATAATAGATATATTTTTTGATGTTGGTATTTATGTCATTTTGTGATCCAATTGTTGCATACATTTTGTCCTTCAAATTATGACCATGCAGAGAAAGGAATACAGTAACAACTTATTTTCTTATATTAGACCATTAGCACAAAACAGCTCATTCCAACGTTTCCATATCTATCTATGAAAGCTTGGAAAATTTGCTACTAAACCTCATCTACTGACCAAAAATGTGGATGTATTAGCCTATCAGGAAAAAAGTCTCATTTTTTTTCTTTAATTTAGAGCTCTCTTCTCTCATCCAGCTCACACACCTCCCTCACTACCCCCTGCCGTGCTCACTTATGAGTTTTCTCTCCTGGAAGCTTGAGTATAGACAATACGAAGTTAAGGCAAAGTTACAGAGAAAACAGTATTGGTCATATAATCCTTGAATATGGGAATAATATAGAGCAAAAAGAATCTGTATATGTAAGATCTAGATAAGAGACATATATATAGATGTCGATATTTATATCCGTCTATAGCTGTCTATTCATAATGCACATCCACGTACATATTGGGGAGAAATCCAGATTATTCAGTCAAATTTACATAACAAAAGGGCTAATTTATAACTGTTCTCTAAAATTTGAGATACTTGAAAATTTTTCATATAAGGAAAATACAAGTAATAATTCCTTTGATTTCATTAATACTCTCTGTTCTTCATTTTGCTCTATTCTTCCATTTACTATTTTTCATTTATTTCATTATTCTTATGTGCCTTTACTCACTCACATCGGATTTCCTCCTCATGTTTCCTCTTTGTGGAAACACTCTTTTATATCTATTGCTTCTTATATTTTTTTCTTGCTCCTCTTTTATTCAAGGAATAATTTAAAACAATGCATGTAACCAAAAGACTCCTGAAAAGTCTTTCTCAATTTGGATCCCTTGTGGCTTTGCGACCGTGAAGGGGTCTATGAGGGTTAGTAAAGGGAAAGGTTACTGAATCTGAACCACAGACGTATCTGGGAGAAATAAGTGGTATGTTGACAGTCTGAGATGAAGTTGTCACGATGACAATTTGGAGTCTTGTCTGATCCGACAGCATTTACTTGCTTTGCTGGTCCAAATGAAAAAATAAACATTGTGTCTGGAAACTAAATCTACTTATGTATTCTTGAACTAGATTAAAGGTAGATACCAACATGTCCTCATGGGGTTTTTATTTTGCTTTGTTTTTGTTATTAATACTCTCTGATTTATCAAAGTTCTTTAATATGGCTTGTGGTATTTAAAAGGAAGTGATTTCAAATATGCCTTTGCGTCACTGTGAAGTTAGCTTATTAAAATTGAAATTCTATGTTTCATTGATCATCTAGCTCATATGTTTATTATTTTGAAGTGTCAATAAATGTGAAGTGCCTTATTATGTTTTAGTTCTAAATTGGCTGAAATCTCTAACCTATGGTCTAGAGTATAGGTTATCACACATTCTGAATGATAAATACTTAGTGCTTCTTCCTATCCAGTGCAAGAATCGAGTAACTTTCTGTGGAACTGTCCCAACCTTCTAGGTGACTTTAATTGTCAATATATCCATTGATAAGGAAGGGGCAGAGAAGAGCAGAATGAGAAGTCAAATGCTAAAATCATTTTGTTATCCCTGTTTTTTTCTTTCATCTCTTCCTGTGCAAGGTGGTTGAGTAGAGGCATTGCCAGCATGGAGTCCTCTCTTTGGTCATGCAATGCTTTTATGGTTGTGACAAAGCCATCCAACCAAATTTTCAGTGGAACTAAATAAAGTTCACTTTGGCTTTGAGAAGTTAGATATTACTGCAAGGAGAGTTATCTTTCATTTCTGGGGTCTAAAAGTTACTGTGTTATGTAAAATGGACCTCAAAGAAGAAATTTTGAAAAACAAATATATCTGAATGTTCATCCATACATGCATTCTTAAGAGTTGTAGAGACAATTGTTTTTTGACGGTGAACAGAATTATTATTGAACAGTGAGAGAGGACCCATGGAAAAGAGTTTTTCTGAAAATTAAATGCATTTATGGAATAAAAAAAATCAAACATCTGGTGACTATTATTATTGTTTTAATAATTTATATTAGAAAAGAGATCATTATTAATGGCTGCTTTGCTAATCATGTATGAAATCTTGTCTTTTTAATAGTTTGTTTGCTTACATAACGTGACTTTGAAACAATATCAATAAATATGATCAAATTAATAAACTGATTAGGGGGCCAACCTTTTTTTGTGGCACACCAGTTTCTGTCCTTATTTACTGAAATAATTTTCCCTTCAAGAAAAATAAGGAGAAAAATCTAGCTCTTTAAGATGTATAACTGTTAGCTAAAGATGAAATTATGGGTGGTGCCAGATCAAAGTGTCTCAGTAAATATTTAGAAGCTATTGAGATGTAGATTTTTAGGAATTTTATTAAGGAAGGAAAGCATCTTCTTTCGTTAATAAGCCCCAACCAACACTGACCAGGGTTTTCTAGGACTGGAAATTTCTCATTTTTGTTTTTGCTACTAATGATGATAAAGGCTGATAAAAAACATTATAAGGGTACAGAAAATATAATTTTTGGAAAGCTGCATAGTAGAAAATAAGGTTTTATATAGCCTCTCTCTTTTCAGAGCTAAAAACATTCTTACAAGAGATATTTGGAAATTATCAACAAGGTAGTCTTAAAACCAGACTAAAGTGTTACCAGAGGTATGGATTAGGCCTAGAAGTCTTTTTAATGTGACAATTAGTTCTATATTATTTGTTTTCTATTATTTTCATTACTCACACTGCATACTTATATACAAAGTAAAAAAATAGATTTCCTATGTTCATCTATCTGGTTACTGATTTGATTTCACTGTGTTCTTTTAATACATTATCATTTTATTATCAAATGAACTAAATTGAAGTAATTCATAGTTGTACCTCCTATGATACTATTCACTATAATTGTTTATTATCTATAAAATAATATTTAATACACTTTTATAATTCTTTATTTGCAGTTCTGAAAATTTGTGGTCATTCATTTTATAATCGGAAAACAATAAAAATATTGTAAAATTTTTGGTAATTCATTTTGTGTCAAACCTAAACTTACCTGACATGAAGCTCTTTATTTCATGTGACTATTTATATGTTTCATTGCAAATATATCAATATATTTGCTTACAGAACATTGCTGCAGATCCCACTGATGTTTATGTGATACACGGTGTATACACCATATAATATTACTATAACGCAATTTTTTCATTATTGTGAAACTCATTTGGCCCCTAGAGTTTTGGATAAGGGATCTTCCAAATAAATCTTCATCTGTATTAACAGTTAAATTTAAGTCTACCAAGATTATAGAAAACTGTCAACAATTATTCTTGTCAGGTTTTATTGTTAATCAGACTTTCTATTAATATTATGTAGCATCATCTCTTGCTAACTCTCAATCAAGCTTTCTATTATATATCAGATAATATCTATTCAGCAAACACTGCTGAGCACCTGCTATATGCTAGACACTGTGCTAAGTCTTAAAGAAACAATGTCTGCGCCCTGGAGAAGCTTAAAGACCTTGCTAACATAGTTCAAGTGAATACATGGAATAATAGAAACATGTAGAAGACACAGCAGTGTAGTATAGAATAGAAGTGATGGGGGCGGTGTGGTTTTTTCTTGGCATAAAGAAGTTGGGAGATGAAAGAATGGAATGGAGTGACAGATTGAATAAGGCTTCTCAGAGAATGTGATGAAGTTTTCAAAATGCATCACAGTTAAAGGGACTAGCTTGTGCATTACACAGATATGGGGAGTGAGCTGGTGTTTGTATAGAAGGACAAGGAATCGTATTGTAAGTGAATTATGGGGAATGTAGTGGGAAATGTGCGTGGAGCAAGAGGCAGCGATCAGATGATCAAGGTCCTTGATTGCCACATTAAGGAGCTTAGACATGATTCTGTGGATAATGGGAAGCTGTTGAAAGATTTATGGAAGTGAGTGCTGTGATCCATTTTGCATTTATTTTTCCTCAAGGCAGGGTCTTGCTCTGTTTCCCAGGCTGGAGTGCAGTGGTGCAATCATAGCTCACTATAGCTTCCAACTCTTGGTCTCAAGAGATCCTCCTGCCTCAGCCTCCTAAGTAGCTGGGACTACAGGTATGTGCCACTACGCCTGGCTAATTTTAAAAACTTTTTTAGAGATGGGGTCTTGCTGTGTTAACCAGGCTGGTCTTGACCTCTTGGGCTAAAGCCACCCTCCTGCCTCGGCCTCCCAAAGTGCTGGGATTACAGGCTTGAGCCACTGCACCTAGCCCATTTTACATTTTAAAAGTTCTCTTTCATAGCCTTGTGAATATGGACCAGATAGAGATAAAACAGAGACTATTTGAGAGAATAATGCAACTAAAGGAACAGATGCCATAATGTACAGCTCAGTCATTTCATCTCAATTTGTCAAAACCTGTCTTCCTTCCTTTCTTTCTATTCCTCTTATCTTCCCTCTCTTCCTTTTTCCTCTTCCTCCTTTTATGCTTCCCCTTCTTTTTTATCCCTGAAATCACATTATGGTTAATAATGACACTATCCCTTTATATATTTGCAAGTCTATTTAATGTTCACTTAAATGAGAGTATTTGCTTTGTATCTCAATATCTTCTGTTTCTTAAAGTTGAGCCACTTCTGATGTTTGAAAATATGTTGTCTTAGTTTTTCTGGGCTTCTATGACAAACTGTCATAGACTGGGTTGCTGTAAGTTCTATAAGACTACAGAAATGTGTTGCTCACCATTCTGGAGGCTGGAAGTCTGAGATCAGGGTGCCAGCATAGTCAGGTTCTTGATAGGGCCCTCTTAAGTGTTGCAAACTGCCTACGTCTATCCTCACCTTGTGGACGGCAGAAAGCAGCAAGCTCTCTAGTGACCCTTGTAAGGGCACTAATGTCATTCATGAGGGCTCTACCTCCATGGCCTCATCTAATTCTAATTACCTCTCAAAGGTCCCACCTCCTAATGCCGTCACATTGGGGGAAAGAGTTTCAACATACAAATTTTGGGGAGAAACAAACATTCAACTTAAACATATGTTATCTATTGTGGCAATTTCCATGCTCCTCCTTGACTGACTTTGGAGTTCATAAACTATTCATTCAATATCCTACACTCGATCTTACTAAACAAGTCTATTCAACCACTTATTCATATGACCAGACTGTTTTTTATCATCATTCAGAAATAGTCTGCATCTCAATCATAACTTCCTATTCAAGACTCTGACTGCAATCCTCTATTCCTTCAAGGCTGCCCCATCCTAAGACTCAGGAAACACTATTCACATTGTATTCTGTGTGCGCACAGCTCTAGTAATTTAATGTGAGTGACTCTCCCTGAAGTCGTGCAAAAGAGGCTCCAACTAGACTTGAACCTCAGTGACTTCAATCCCTTGAACCTTCCCTAGTCTCTCAACCCATAAGTTTCTCCAACTTCACTTAATTTCCTACTGAATCCCAACCCACTTGAGTATTACTTCTCCCACTCTCTTATGAGTGTGTTAAAGTCCCACTTTGTTTTTCTACTATATCCGATACAGTTTAAACTACTGTCCTTGTTTCTATACCTGATTCATAAGCAATTCTGAAGGAAATCATATAATAAAACTAATTAGTGCTTGCTAATTTATGATCTTCTTTCTTAATTGGGCCCTTCATATTCTTCTCTCCAGACCACTCTCAAATACTTTTGCTTGACATTAGATACATGTACCTCCCATGATCCAAAGAAGTTAATCCAAAATATTGAATGCATTAGTCACTAATATCCTCAAATGCTCACCCTATAATGCTTTAAACTATTTTCAGCACCAATGGGCTCTTCAAGTCTTTGCTGACTATTCATTCCTATTCTGCTCCTTCTAAATGTTGGGATGTCTTTGCCTAAGTCCCAAGCTCTCTTCTCTACCAATTTTCTCTTCCTAGGTGACCTCATTCATTTCCTATGCCATACATAGGCTGATGACTATTAAATATGTATTGCAAGACCAGGTCTCTCCCTGGAATTTCCAGATTTATGCATTCAATTGATTACTTGACATCTCAAGTAAAACATGGCCAAAATAGAATTCTTAATTTTCCCCACAAACTTGCTCCTCTGTTTGTCTTCTTCCTTCAGTGTAAACAGTGTGATCTCTCAACCACTTTCCCAACTCAAACATCTGTGAGTTATTATAGATTCTTATCTTTCTTCCATATCCAGTCACCAAATTCTTATAGTAGCCCCAAAAGATAATGCAAAATTTTCTTCACTTGTTTTTTAACATTTTTAAAATAATTTTTTTTCAAAATATTAAGGGAGTATGCATTTTTGTTACATGAATCAATGGTATAATGCTGAAATCAGGGTTTTTAGTGTGCCCATCACCAGAATGGTGTACATTGTACCTGATAGGTAACTTTTTATACCTTATCCCTCGCATAACCTCCCCACTTATTAGTTTCCAATGTCCTTTACACCACTTTATGATCATGTGCATCCATCTTTTAGCTCCCACTTATTAGTGAGACATGTGGTGTTTGTTTTTCCTATCCTGAGGTACTTCACTTAGGAAAATGGTCTCCAGTTCCATTCAAGTTGCTGCAAATGACATTATTTCATTCTTCTTTATGGCTGAGTAAATACTCTATGGTATATATACACCACATTTTCTTTATCCACTCATCAATTGATGGGCACTTAGGTTGAGTACATATTTTTGCAATTATGAATTGTCCTGCAATAAACATTTGCGTATAGGTATCTTTTTGATATAATATAATGACTTTTTTTTTTTTAGTAGATATCCAGTAATGGTATTATTGCTGGATTGAATGGTAGGTCTACTTTTAGTTCCTTTAGGAATCTCCATACTGTTTTCCATAGAGTTTGTACTAATTTACAGTCCCACCAACAGTTGATATAAGCATTCCTTTTTTACCACATCCATACTAATATCTATTGTCTTTTGATTTTTTAATAGTGGTCCTTATGATAGGTTTAAGGTAGTATCTCATTGAAGTTTTAAACCTTTATACATACCAGTACCATGCTGTTTTGGTTTCTATGATTCATGATGTTGAGCATTATTTCATATGTTTTTTGGCCATTGAGCTATCTGCTTTTGAAAAAGAACTGTTTATGTGTTTTGCCCATTTTTAATGGGGTTGTTTTTTTCTTCCTGATTTGTTTGAGTTTTTTGTATATTCTGGATATTAGTCCTTTGCCAGATGTATAGTTTGCTAAATTTTTCCCCATTCTATAGGCTATTTACTCTGTTCATTATTTCCCTTGCTATACAGGAACTTTTTAATATAATTAAGCCTCATTTATTTATTTTTGTTATTGCTGTATTTGCCTTTGGGATCTTATTCATAAATTCTTTGCTTAAGCCAATGTCTATAAGAGTTTTCCCAATGCTTTCTTCTGGAATTTTTATGGTTTCAGATCTTATATTTAAGTCTTTAATTCATCTTGAGTTAATATTTTTTATGGCAATAGATAGGGATCCTGCTTCATTCTTCTGCATATGGCTATCCAATTATCCCAGCACCATTTATTGTATAGGGTTTACCCAGTGTATGTTTTTGTCTGCTTTATCAAAAATCAGATTACAATATGAAGATGGTTCTCTGGATTCTCTGTTATTTTTATTGGTCTATGTCTTTCCCTTTATTCCAGTACCATGCTGTTTTGGCTTCTATAGCCTTATAGTATAATTTGAAGTCAGGCAATGTGTTGCTTCTGGACTTATTCTTAAGGTTGATTTGGCTATTTGGGTTCTCCATGCTGCCTAAAGTGATTTATAGATTCAAGCAATTCCCATCAAAATACCAACATTATATTTCACAAATCCTAAAAAAAAAATCCTAAACTTCATATGAAACCAAAAAAGAGCCTGAATAGTTTTTATTTCAATTACATTATTTTAGCCAGACTATCATAATCTCTCAGTTGGATTATTATAATAAAATCTTGACTTAAATGTTATCCATTTACAAAGCCCCTCTGTGACCACACAATCTAGACACCCAGTCACTGTTAATCACATTATTCATTTTCATTTTCTGCATAGCAGTTATAGCCATTTGATCATTTTCTGGCTTATATATGTATATTTTGTCTCCCTTTGTCCATGCTGTTTTCTGTTATATTCACATCTTCTAAGATAGTACCTAACACTTAGTAGGCATTCAATAAATATGTTAATGCAATAGGCGAGGTCAGCTTTATTAACTATAATAGCAAGTAAAATCTGTTAATGAAATGAACTCTATTACATTTTATAGCGGAAAGAAGAAAGTAAACAATTCTTTTTTTCTAACAGAGAGCAAAAAATTATTTTTCAAAATGAGTCTTTGATTAGCACAAAAAAGAAGACGAACCTAAAGTAGAATTTTAAACTTTTTTGTCTGAAAGAGAATGAAGTATAAGGAAAAGGTTAGCTAACTTGATAAAGTCTATAACACAAAACTCTAAAGAAACATAAATGGGGATTATGATCCTCTAACTCATTTTTTTCCTCCCTAGAACATCAAAAGGGAACATTCTTAGTCACTTTGAAAATTTGGTACCACCACTACTTGACATTGCAATAGTTTGTCACTTTAATGAAAAAAAAATCATTCATGTCCCTAAAATAAAAGAATATTCAAATGAGTTGTTTAATATCATGTAACTCAATTGGTTGATTGAATACATCTTTTACTTTCTCTATGGACTGATGAAATACAGTTAATTAAAGACATATTTGAGATTTCTTTTAATAGTATGATTCTTGTAATAAAATCTAATTGCTATTATTGCTACATTATCACATTAATTGTATTAATATTGTTAATAACAGTGATTTGTACTTAATGAGTACCTAAAATGATCAGAGGTCCTTGTCCAATAAGATTGCTACTTTATACATTAGTATTTGTATTTTCTTTCTGCAAATGTCATGAGGACGAATATTTTGTCTTATGGCTTCTTTGAGAGTCCATGTAAGCCTAGTATCATGTTCCAATCAAATATTTCTGGACAAAAATATAGTCCAGTTAATATACAAAGTAGGTTATTGGCTTATTCTAATAATGTCTTTGGGAGGCAGAATAATGCCCTTCCCCCAAGATATCCCTATTGTAATCCCTGCAACCTGTGAAAACATTATATAGCAAGGGAGGATTAAGGTTGCAGATGAAATTAAGGTTGCTAATCAGTTGACCTTAAATAAGGAGATTATTCTGTATTACCCAGATGAGCCCAATGTCTCATTTAAGGACTGTTGTCCTTACATGAGAAAGAAGGAGGCAAAGAGATGATATCCTGAGAAAGACTCAACTTACCTGTGCTGGCTTTGAACATGGAAGGGGCCATGGACCTAGGAATTTGGGCAGCTGCTAGCAGCTAGAAAAGGCAGCTAGAAAAGGCAAGAAAATGAATTCTTCCCAAGAACTTCCAGAAAGGAATGTAAGCCTATCAACACCTTGATTTTAGCCTAGTGAGACCTTCATGATAATAAATTTATGTGGTTTGGAGCCACTAATTTTGTGATAATTTGATACAGCAGCATTAGGAAACTCATGCAGTTTTCCTTTTGCTTTTCTTCTCAGAAACAAAAAATAAAGAGAGCATTTCAAGGAAGGGTAATGAATTTATTTCTGTGTATACCTATGAGGGCTTTTCACTTAGCAATGGTATTTCAATTTTCTTTTTCAAGTTTGCTTTGTTCATTGTGCAGACTTTTTAGGTCATATATTGTGGGAAAGCCTAGACAAACTTGGCCAATGTAATTTAATTACAAACTTTTAAGTTACCTGCTTTTAGTGTGCACCACAATCTATTGTTACTTAGAGAAGGAAATGCATAAAATAAAAGATACAGTAAAAAACTAATCATCTTGATCTCCCCAATTTAGAATAGATAACAATTTTTAAATGTTAGGCAGTAGTTTCTCTCTTGAACAAACTAAAAAATAAAGCATATAAGGTTTGTATGGGCTTACAGAGGGGTTGTTTAAAATACTTAAGAGAACAAGCAATTTTAAGACATTTTCAAACACTATGAACATATTTACAAAGGAACAGCTGATGTGCTAATTACTCTTATTGTTATCTGTCCATTACTTCAAATACCTACTCAATATTTAACTAAGCAATATTTTCAAATTTTGTTTTGCTAGCTCTGTAGCAAAATCTCATTTAAGCATGTAGTACCAATGTAATGGAAGTAGTAGGTTTACAGAATGAAAATGTCTATAGTTTGAAATTTACTCTTATTTTGTCATAATCAACTGCTTCTTCATTTAGGTAATTTTTGAGTCTCTCAGATGTCAGATAGTGATGATAAGAACTCAGATTATACACCTCCATCCTGTCTCTTTTCATTACTTCATTATACTGGACGATCTGGTCATACTGGGACACCCTGCTATTCCCCAAATGGCCACATTCTCTCTTACTTCTGGAATTGTGAACACATTGTTCCTGTGTAGGAAACATGACGACCTCCTGACCTCCTTCAGCCAACCAATGCCTCTACCGCTTGGTGGATTTCTGAGTCATCCAAGACTCAACTTCAATTTAGAAGTTCCTTTTCTAGAAAGTTTTCTGTGGCTGATCTAAAGCTGAACTAAATGCTCCTCCTACAAACAATTTGTATTCCTTGTAAGTTCTTTTAATCCAAACTGACTTCTATTGTAGCATTTACCATAGTATGTTGAAATTTCCTTTCATTTGTCTGTGTCCCTCAATTTCTATAAACTTCTTTGAGGCAAAGATTGTGCCTTGGATGTTATATCAGTGATGCTTAGCACGGTACTGGCATATAAGAGGTTTTCAATAAAAAGTTGCTAAATAAACTAGAGGAACCAGAGAATATATAAAAGATAGAGGAATGAAGTATTAAGAGATAGCAAAGGAGAGGAGGTTGGCCTTTTTATTTCTTTCTTCTGAACCTATAGTCTCAGAGATGGAAAATAATTTAGAAATTATGCTGTTTCTGGTATTGCCTCAGATCATTCATGTGGATTCTGATTTCCCAAACTGTACATTGAGCTTTATTTCATTGTTTTAATTTTGCTTTTTGTATAATTTTGGTTTTAATTTTTATATTAAGATATATTTAGCAAACAATATTATAAACTTTTATCTTGAAAATAACTTCCCTTGCTCTGCATGAAATAATTTGCCTAATAATAAATTGGAACAAAATTTAAGGGAAATCTGGTTTGTAAATTCTCCTTGGTCACCCTCCATCCCATAGAAATCCCTTTTTTTGTTGTTGTTAAAAAAAAAAACCTTCTGTCTGCAATAACATTGTACAAATTCAGCTTTTCAGAGATTTGGAATGCACTTATTATAATTCTGAATTAATGAGGTTTGAGTGTATTTAGTAAATGATTTTAGATTTATGCTTGCATGATATCTAACTACTTACTCAATAATCTTGCAATTTCAGCATAGGGAGGGACTTCCCATCTCATCTAGCCCAACCACTAATTTCACAGACAAAGAAAACTGATTCCCTCTTCTGCAACTAACTGCTCAGGAGACCTCAGATGAGAGATACCAGCTTCAAAGACCAATTTTGTGACCCCATGACTATTCACATTATACCAGAATGGTACTGTGCTACCATTTCATGATGCTTTGGTGAAACTAAACTTCTAATTAGAAAGCATGATTTGAGCTTTGGAGCTTCCCAGCAGAAGTCAAGATAGTTACTCAAGGAGGCCAACATTCAGAGGGAAGCAGGAGATGCTTACCAACCCCTGAGGCACCACACAGTCTGTTTAAATGCCCCATCACTGATATAAAGCAGTGGGAGAGATGCTGCCTGCCCATTTTTTAAATACAGATGCTTAAGGCTTCCCTTAGATCATGAGTATCAGGGCTTACTTCCGAAAAATAGGCTCCACTTTCCAGTGACTAGCAAACCTGAATATTTTCTGCTTCTTGCTCTCCAAGATTAACTCAGGATCTTGATCATACTGGGCTGGTGATTTACAAGAACCTTAAAAAGGTTAGCAGAGGCAGAGAATGACATACCAGCTGTGCTGTTCCATAGAATAGGCTGCTGTCAAAATTAGTGGTTACCAGCTACTGAGCACTTGAAATGTGGCTAGTCCAAATTGAGATGTGCTCAATGTATACTGGATTCAAAGGCCAAATAAGAAAATGTGAATTTAAATATATTATTTTAGTGTCAATTACATGCTGTACTTATTTTATTTCAGATATATTGGGTTAAATAAATTATTAAAATTATTTTCACCTTTTCCTTTACTTTTTTTAATGTGACTGCTTAGAAAACTTTAAAATTATGTATGTGACTTGTATACCTATTTCCATTGGACAATGTACTTTAAGAGATAGAGTAGTTAACATAAAGACTCTAGTGCCTATGACTGATACAAGGACTCTCAGTCACCAAACTATGATTACTACAAACTATACACCATGTGGTACTTCTGGTTGATTCAGAATGGATGAACATTGTATCCCAACAGAACAGATATCATTATACAGTGGGGCTCTAGACATATTAATATATATCTCTGAGATTTGGGAGAATTACAAACTTATGATAAAAAAAGAGAGAAATGTTTCTTCTCCAGTCCTACTACCCAGTTCTCTGTACCATATATATCCCATAAAGGATGTGGAAAAGTTTTGCCCACTTGCATGTTACAAGCATTACAGTTCTTTCTTATTCCAAAGATAGGTCAGCATCTCTCCAGGATTGAGAGTGAAAATTCTGAGGTAGAATAAGGCATTGTTCTGTAGGTCATGAAAATGGGCTTTTATGAAAAGCAGACAGTTTATGGTTGTATGCATTCAAAAGACTTTTTTCCAAATACATTTCCTAAGGCTTAGCATTAGAGTTCAGGGTCAAAATGTGCTTTAGTGCTCACTTCCTTCTCAAGGAGATCATTCTATGTACATATTTCCATCAGTTATACTTCTTTGAATATTCTGGACACTGATCACATAGAGAAAATGATATGGTCTCTGCCTTCTAGGTAGTACACTAAAGGCCTTTTAAATTATTAAAACATTATATATTACAATCGAGTGTTCCCATAAATATTACACTGACACATGCAATATTTTCACATATCAGTATATAAGGAACTGTAGTTAATTTTCGTACTATTCATTGAGTCCACTAGAAAACAAGGAATTACATCTATGAATTATGAAGAATAACTATCAAATAATAAGTGAGGATTTAGAAAAATGAATATTCATTTGATAATATTTTTTAGCTTCTTGAGGAAATATACATAAAAACTTCCATCTTCAAAAACAAGAGAAGAAAAACTACAGGAAAACAAACCTCATCCTGTATTTTCAGGATTCTTCACCCAGAATTAATTTTAAAGGCCACATTCAATTATTTTTTTATAAAAGTGAACTATATCAATCATACTAAAACCAGCTGTTCACAAGTATATATGAATAGTATATATGTGTATTATTTGTATAATATATGTATATGTGTATGTAATAGCCAACTAGCAATTAGGAGTAATTAGTCAATGTCAGGGAACCTCCTGATTAATACTAAGGCTTAACATTGACTAGCATATTGGCCATTAAAGATCAGGAAGCACAATTGAAAAAAGTGCAATAAATAAAACAGAAATCCATTTCTGATCATTATTCCTGACATCTTAAAGAATTTGTAACCCACATTTTAACAAAGTTTGAATCCTAACATTGGTCTCATGGGTGTTATATATTGTAATTTAATTTCTATTAACTACCACCACCACCACCACCACCACCAAAAAGTATTCTTGAATTTCAGTTAGAGGGAAATTCTCACTTTCTTATTTTTCATTTTGTTGAAATTTTGAGTTTCTCAGAATGGAAAGATTTAGCAATTCTCTGAACTAGGGCTATGGAGAGGGAGGAGGTGTTAATGAGATCCCCAAATGGAGTGCTACCAACTTCCATGTCCTCCATCAAGAATTTCGGTAGACCTCTAAGGGAGGCACATAGCTAGCGAGATTAGAATTGTAGATCTAGTAGCAGATATCAGCTAGTTGAGGGCCACCATCATACAGATACAATTTAAACATGTTATGAAATCTCTTAAAATACACTAGACTACCTGCGGGCTAGTTTCAGAGTAAGACTACTAGGGTATTTACTTACATTTCGAGGGATCCATGTTACACCTGCTGTGGCCACCATGATATTCCCACAGGGGAAGTGAGGGGCCATATCACAAACCTTAGACCACATTCCCAGATCTTCTGTAGCATACTTCAGGGACAGGACCAGGAATTCCTGCTCAAACAGCCTAATCTGCTGCCAGAGCTTGCCCAGGTCTTCCTCAGCCTTGCTTCTCAAGAAAGACCTGGTTGCTGTGGGTGCTTGTCCTTGGGCCTGTGGGTGGCTCAGGAGCCTTGTGGTTCTCTGGGAGAGAGGTGGAGATAAAAAAGCAGACACAGCAGGGCATGTGAGGGGAGGAGAAAGGAGAGGGGAAAGAAGCAGGGGTCCCCTATCTTTCTGTACGTGAAAGGGCCAATAGGAACAGATCAGAAGTGATATCATTTTGGCATATTTTTTGGGCACATTAGGATTAAGACAACCATAAAATGGAAATTATATAAAGAAAAGTATTTTGAGACATTTTCTCAAATAGGCACTAGGAAAATATATATATATATATATATATAGGAATATTGCATTTAAAGGAATGGAAATATTATTGACATTAAAATTTCAGCAATGTCAGTGAATATTCAAAGAAAATGAAGCAATGTCTTCAAAGTTGAATAAAAAGACTTATAACTGTGTTTTATATGATGTAAAAGACACTTTCATCATTTAATAATTTAGTTTACTTACTACTCACTCTCCCAATATGAAAAGATTATTCAAGGGGTCCACCAGCAAAGCAAAAAAAGAAATATATGAAATCCAAGTACTAATAGAAGATGAGAAAGGATTAGGTAGGTCCTGAAGCTTGGGAACCTCTTCTTCAAAAAGAGAAAATTAAGATATAAGATTACATTTTCTTCTTTTTTATGATGCCAATAAAGTTACTCAGTTCCACAGTTAAAAATAAATAATATTGCACTGATTACTATTTTTAAAGTTTTAGGATCAACCTGTAGTGGTCCTAAATAAAGTGACAAAGCAATATGAATGATAAACATTCATAATATAAAAATAAAATAACAGCAAAAATTTTTTTCAGATGAGATAGGAGGGGAGGTGAAGAAAAGGTTTACTAATTATCATATCTTTCATAGCAAGGAGTAGGTAGATATTGCCTTAATTGATAAATTTTTAAAAGTTGTCAATTAAGTATAATATTTATATTTAGAATGGCAATGACTAGAAGAACTATGGAAAGAAATATGTCTAAAAACATAAAGGAGGAGGAAAGAGGAGAGGTGATAGTGTAAGTTTTTTAAATACTTGACTTTTAAATAGTGTTTAAAAGCAATGAATCATTTAATAGAGTATGTGAGAAAAATTATTTAATTCATTTATAGGGATGCAAAAATTAGACAGTTATTAAATAACCTTCTGTTAGTGTTGACCAGTGTTAAGTTTCAAATAAATGAGCAACATAATTTAGAGGTAGGTATGGAACCCAGAGTAAAAAAAAAAAAAAAATCTGTGTTCTCATTGGATTGACTCTAGATTGGTTTATGATAAAAGCAATGAATTCCTTATCATTTAGGTTGAAGGCAAATATTTCACATTATTTTTACCACGTATTGTAAAGAACTACATAATGATTATAGAGGACATTGAACAGCTCAGAAAAATGTATAGAAATCATCAGTGGTGGTATTTTGGGAAGCTTGATATCACTTCTACAGTTTTCATGTTTTTATTTTTGTGTATAATTAATATTGCCCATGCTTTCTCTTATTAATCCCAAAGTTTTATTTCCTATATTAAAAATATATCAAAAGGAACAGTTTTAAACTTTGATATTTTTATTGGTTTACTTTTAATATTGGCTACATTTAGACTCAATTTTTATTTAAGATGAAGACATAAGTGTTGAAATGTGCAACATGGTATTCTTTACTTTATGACTGAAAGACAAATTTTTGGACATTGAAAATATCGTGAGTCAATCTGTTCTTGGAAATTTACCAGGCAAATTTTGCAGAGGTTTAAATTAAGTTAGCACACCTTTGGATACTTACTCCAGAATTTATTGAAGATTAATAATAGTTATATGAATCACATGTCATAATACATTTTTATCCAGTAAGGTGTCATTTAACTTCTTAAATCCAAAACATACAGTGTGCAAGCTGTCCCAAACTTGTGAACAGGTTGTTTCAAGTACTTTGTTTGAAATTTGGAATTCACAACACATTTTCTTACAGAAATAAAGTTATGAATTGTGTTTTGATAACCAGGCCAGTCAACAAAAGCCTATTTAATCCACAAATTAGTATCTGGACTACAGTTGTAACAGAGTTAGCACTAATGGAGGGGGCATGGCTTATGGTTCAAGAGGGACAAGAAAAACATTTGTTTCTTTTCGTTTCTTAGGTGGAAGGATGGCCTAGATAAAATAATAAGATGAATTTTGTCTTCAAAACTTTCAATCTCCGTTTATTCATCTTCACCATTTTTCTGTTTCCTCAAACTTCAGTCCTATTGACTCCACTTTGCTAGAGACTGGGAGCTGGGAGGGTGATGGAGTAGCACAGCATCATTTTATAATGTGCTCCAAATTCCAAAATTATTTTACCTTACTACCTCCCCTGTGAAGGAGGAGTCCAAGATTGTGTTGATGGCCCCTGTGAAACGTTGGAAGAAATTAATCTTGACTAGATTAATTCACATTAAGTTACAGATGACAGGCTCTTAATACTAATCTCATCTCCTTGTTATTGTCTCTCTTTTCCATACACAAATAGTTTTTATCCAAGTATGAACTTAATAAGATTTCAAGATGAATAATGAAATTAAATACAAAGTCCTGTCATAATTAAGATATTTTGATATATTTGGGGGAAAAGGCCCATCTTAAAGCATCAGAATCCCTTTTCTAACTCTTTTCTTCCTTTTCCTTTTTTACTTCCTATATTTGTTTTTCACAGCTTATTCTATTCTTCTACTTCTAAGTCAACAGTTGTGTTTTTTTTTAAATAAAAGTTGGTATTTTATTTTGCTTTTGTTTTGTGTTTTAAACAAGTAATGTGTTAACGGTGAATACAGGGTCTTTGAAAGGGGAGTTATCATTGGGTTTGATGTTCCTTATACTCTATGCATATGAAAGGGACTCCATGAATTACTATAAAGACAGACATAGTTTACTGACTTTTGTGACAGTTGTAGTAAATCTACTCATAATCATGTGATTTCTAGTCTTAGCAAATATTATATTAATTTACTTTTCAATAAAATAACTATAATTAGGCCAACCCCTGATTTGTTTCTTCTGTTCTACTAACCTTTACTTCTCACTTCAACCTTTCTTTCTTCTCCTGTTTACCCTTCCTCCTCCCCTTTTTTTAAGTGTTTACCTTTCATTTTCTTCCAAAATGATTCATTCTCTCATTGACACTATCTTCTTCTCTCAGGAATGTGTTTATCATTGTTTAAAGACACAGTCTCTAAGAGACTGAAAGTCTTGGAGAGACTGTACAACCCCATCCCCCGAATTAGTCAAACTGTCTTGTGTCAGTTGCTTAAAAATTTTGACAAAATACATTTTAGGTCTTTTTAATTCCAGATGGAATTTTTTTTTTCTTTAATCAGTTTAGAGAATAGTATTTTATGACTATTGAAGAATTTCATTAAATTCTATACTCTAAATGAATTTAAAGTATTACACTTTTAATTTTAAATCACTGTCTCAAGAGAGTCAAATAAAAATTGGTTTGTTCTTTAAATTTATAAATTTGCATTATATATAAAACATTTCTTTTTTGCTCATTGCAGTGCTTAAGATAGCCAAATGAATTGTATTGACTGTATATTAGGCTAATGTCCATAGCTGGAAGGAATGTACTAATTCTAATTTAACCATCAGAATTTTGTTTACATGTCTGTTAAGAAGGATAATCTTTTGTTAGGGTAAGTATCAAGGTTGGTTAAATACAAATCTCAAAGTATAAAACTATTGTCTTCCTAGTCCTAATAAAAGCGAGACTCAGATAGTGTATATTATGTGCAAGCCACTGTTCCAAGTGCTTTATATATATTAATTTATTTCATTCTTACAATCTTACTAAATATTATTATTATCAGCCTCACATTACAGATGGAGAAACTGAGGCTCAGAAAGTGGCTAATGGGTGACAGAGAAACAATGTGAACCCAGAAGTTTGGCTCTAAGATCCCATAGTCTTAATCATGACATCACACTGCCCCATGAGAAGGAAACATATCACACTCCAAAGCTTCTGCAACACAAACAAATGATTCATAAGAGGGCACTAATGACTGTAATAAAGACAAAACAAGCTACAGACAGTTCAGAGCAACCAACAAACCAACAAACCAACCAACAAAAATGACAAAAAAAAAAGTTTTATTTAGGTACATGAAGAATAAATGAGACCCTAATCAATGATTTGGTATTTCATATTTTATGGCTTATACTTAATCCTGCTTTAGGTTTTTAAAAATAATTTTATATATATCAAATTATTACTTATATACCAGATTCATCTTAAGAATGAGGGTCTGGTTTGTGTCTATTATTATTGTATTGAGTTGTGAATATGAAAAGAAAAATATGAAAAGAAGATTTAGATGGTGCTTTCTCACTGGCTACATAATATTTGTTTTGTAAGTCTTCTTTCATTTAAATATAATATTTTAATTTTCCTTGTTGGCTATATGACTAATTCCAGTGATTAGGAGTCTAAGATACCTATATACAAGTACTAAAGACTAATGCACATTAATTTATTCTTATAACTGAAAAAATTTTATTACAAGGCAGATGTATAGTGAAATAATAATGACTCACTTGACCCTTACATTAAATAGAAGTGATTTACTATTAGATTATTTTTTTAGTTTCTTTTTGGTCAGCCTGCTGTTATATACTTTTCCCCAAACATATCTAGAATATTTTCTTCCTTAATGTAATATTTGTCTTCTCTCATTTTCTCTTAATACTCAATCTTTTCTTTTATTGATTTCTTCTAATTCTTCATTTTCTCTAATAGAATTTCCATTAATTTTTATTATCATCAAAACCCCATTCATAACCATGTGTTTTCCCTTTTTTGCATCAATCCATTTATTTTTAAATTATGATCCCACAAATTTTCCCTTTCATTACTTTTCCCTTTCATTTTCTTCCAAAATGATTCATTCTCTCATTGACACTATCTTCTTGTCATTCCTGCCCAGAAGCCTAGTGGTTTCAGAGAAGTAAACCTAACTGTTTCAAGGAAGATCCTAATTTAGATTTTTGAAAGGAAAGAAGATAGTCTGGTTAAGAATTTATCTACCTATGCTGATTCTTTCCCCCATAATCCTTTCATCTTATAATACTATAGTTAATAGACTGTTTCTTGGTGAATTTTTGTTTTCTTTTAACTTGGAATGAGAGTGTAGAATTTGCCTGGGTCATCTAAATCAGTAGTCCCCAACGTTTTGGGCACCAGGGACTGGTTTCATAGAAGACAATTTTTCCATGGACTAGTTGTAGGGGGATGATACTAGGATTATTCAAGTGCATTGCATTTATGGCACACTCCAACCTTTCTCTGCTAATGGTAATCTGTACTTGCAGCTGCTGCTCGGTGCTAGCATCACCGCCTCAGCTCCACCTCAGATCATCAGGCATTCGATTCTCCTAAGGAAACTGCAACCTAGATCCCTCCATGTGCAGTTTACAGTAGGGTTCCCACTCCTATGAGAATCTAATGCCGCTGCTGATCTGACAGGTGGTGGAGCTTATGCTGTGATGTATGCTATGGGGAGTGGCTGTAAATACAGCTTCTTCACTGGCTCACTGACTACTCACCTCCTGCTGTGCTGCCCGGTTCCTAACAAGCCCTGGACTGGTACCAGTCCACGGTCTGGAGGTTGGAGACCATAGACCTAAGGTAAAATCATTAGTGCCAATAAACACAGCAAAACAGAAAAAGAAAAAAGGAATGGGAATTGATGTGTCAAAGAGATATCTACACTCACTCCTATGTTCACTGCAGGATTATTCAAAAGAGCAAAGATATAGAAGCAACCTAAGTGTCTATTAATGGATGAAAGGATAAAGAAAACTTAGTAAGGGTAATATCCCCTTATCTGTGGTTTCCCTTTGTGGGGTTTCAGTTACTGCAGTATATTTTGAGAGACAAAGCCACATTTACATAACTTTGATTACAGTATATTGTTATAATTGTTCTATTTTATTATTAATTGTTCTTAATCTCTTACTGTGCTTAATTTATAAATTAAACTTTATTATAGGTATGTATAGGAAAAAATATACCATGTATCGGGTTCACTGCAATCTGAGGTGTGAGGCATCCACTGGGGATCCTGGAATATATTCCCTGCAGATAAGGGGAAACGTGTGTGTGTGTGTGTGTGTGTGTATCACAATGGAATACCATACAGTCTTTAAAAAGATGGCAATTCCATCATTTGCTACAACATAGATGGATGTGGAGGACACTATGCTAAGTGAAATAAGCCGGGTACAGAAAGACAAATACTATAGGATCTCACATGTATTTGAAATTTTTTTTAAAAAGTCAATCTCATAGAAACAGAGTAAAGAGGTAGCTACCAGAGGTTGAGAGGGTAGGGTGGTAAGGGACGGGGAAAGGGGAGATGTTGATCAAAGGGCACAAATTTTCAATTAGACTCAAGGAATAAGTTTTAGCCATCTTTTGCATTGCATGGTGTCCATAGTTACTAGTAATCATTATATATTTCAAATTTTGTAGAAGAATAGATTTTTAATATCCTCACCATTTAAAAAGTTGGTGAAGTGATGGATATGTTAATTAGCTTGATTGAGTCTTTCTACTATGCATACATAGATCAACATATCACATTGTACCTCATAAATATATACAATTATTATTTTTTAATTAAAATAAAGTTATTAAAAACGTAAGAAAAAATATTTAGGAATATGGAATCTGTCTAGGATATTTTTAGTGATTTAACTTTTTGGATTTGTCATCTGATACCCTAAAGTGTTTATGCTGTTTCTAACTCCTATGTAGAAATACTCAACTGACTCAAGGAACGCTGATATCACTAGTCTTTTTTATGTCAAACTATAATTTTACAGGTAGCCTTTTTTGGGTGAGTTGGGGGTCTTATGGCAGATTTCTTGCTGTCCTCCATCCATTAACCAAAGTAGCATAATTTTTATGTCTTTTAGGTTCTGGGATGCTAGGTAAGACTTCATTGAATGCCTGACACATATTTACTATATGCAGGAATGAATACTATAGTACAATTTTGAGAAATATTAATTTGTTGTAACTTTACTTCTTTTATAAATATTTCTTTTAGAGCATCAGTTTTTATATATAAAATGGAAAAATAATAATTACCTAGTATCTATTTTGAGGAATACATAGTATAGTGGTATAAAGTGTATGCACAATGTTTAGCACTCAGTAGCTCTCAATCCATGTTGATTTTCCCCTCCCCAAATCTGTTATTTGGTAAAATAATTAACAGACTTGGGAAAAATAAAGGAATTAGCAGAGATTCTAATTCTTGCTCCATATATGAGAATTATTAAAAAGGCATTCATTTATTTTTCAAATAAACAATTATGATAGCCACATTTTTCATTTTTTAGACTTGGAAAAATGTGAAAAAATATATTTTCTGTGAATCAGGGATGTTGTTTACATGTTTAGTTTAATTTATATTTTTTAAAGGTGAACCTCTCTACTGTAGGGATAGGGGTAGCGGTAATTGTGGTTAACATCTCCCCAGGCAAATTTGTGTTGGCTGAATAAAAATGGAGTCAGTGGAAACACCTACTAAGATGGCTGTAATATTAAGAATAAAGGAAAATATCAAGTGTTGGCAAGGTTGTGGAAAAATTGTAGCCATTCATGCATTGCTGGTGGGAATGCTATGGAAATCAATGTGGTGGTTCTTGAAAAAGGTAAACATAGAATTACCATGTGATCCAGCAATTCCACTCTTAGTTATATGCCCAAAAGAACTGAAAACAGGGATTCAAACAGATACTTGCATACTGATGTTCATTGTAGCATTATATACAGTATCCAGTAGTAGGAAACAAGCCAAGTGTCCATCAACAGATGAACAAAATGTGGTATATTCATACAACAGGATATTATTTAGCTATAACAAAGGAATGATGCATGCTACAATATAACTGGACCTTGAAAATTTTATCCTAAGTGAAGTAAACCAGACACCAAGGGATGAATACTAAATAACACTTATATGAAATATCTGTAATAGGCAAATTCATAGAGACCAAAAGTAGTTTAGAGGTTACCAGAGACTGGCAAGAAGGCAGGATGGGGAGTTAATGCTTAATGGTTACAGAGTTTCTATTTGGGGTGCTAAAAGTGTTTTGAAACTAGATAATGATAATGGTTGCACAACATGTGAATGTAATTAATGCCAACTGAATTATACATTTGAAATGGGCAAATCGTATGGTGAGTGAATTATATCTCAATAAAGCTGCAAAAAAAAAGAGCCAGCTGAAGGTTTGTGAGGTGCTGTTTTGTGAGGAAGAAAGGATTCATTACTCTTCCATTTCTATGATAGACTGTGGGATGGGCCATACTGACTAATGTATCAATGTAAAGTAGAATGTTACTGTGATTAACTGTTGCATAGCAAGAATGTGTTAGATGTTAATAGGATGAACTTGTACATGCTTACATGCTATTATGCTTATAAAAGGCTTTTTTGTGCTTCCCCAATTTGATACATTGCCCATTTAGTTGAGGGAGGAGAAAGTTGACCACTAGAACTTTGAGGTCCTTCTTGTTAGAGAGTCATTATAGAGCTTTGTTCTCTATCCTTGAGTGCATGTAAGACATGTGTACTGCTTGCTGGTTTGGTAGTAACCCAAAAGAATGTACCTTTGAACCATATTCGGCCATCTCTGAACTGGTCCATGACTCTATACACTGACTTAGCGCAATATTATTCCAGATATTATGCACTTTTATATTGTGTAAAACTATCACTTTTTATTCTGAAGATAAGTGAAATCATCAACATTTGATGCTACAACAATGAAAAACTAGGTCAAGGTAGCTTATTCTGGAGATATAGAAAATTTACCTGGAGGAAGTAGAATTTAAATTGAAACTTGAAGTGTAAGTAGGTATTAGCCAAATAAATATTTGGATAAAGATCATTCCAAACAAAGAAAATAGAGCAAATGCTTAGTTCAGAAATGACTTACAATATCCTGGTAATTGAGATAAAACTGCAGTGGCTGGAGGTTGGTACCAATAAGGAGGGTGTTATGCAGGCCATGTTAAGGGTTTGAGATTTTGTTCTATGTGAGAAATTGAAGACTGTGAAGAATTTTATACATGGGAAATGACATGATCAGATTTTTGTTTGAAGAACATCAATCTGGGCACTGTGTGGGAAAAAATGGATTAGAGAGGGCAAGAGTGGGTAGTTAGACTAATTAAGAGAAAATTACAATATTTTAGCAGCAGATGGTGATGTTTTAGACTATTATGGTGACAATGACAGTAGAGACAATTAAATGATTCAAGATATTAATATATTTAAGAAATAGAACTAGAATGAGTTAGAGACTGAATAGATTTGGAGAGTGAGGGAGGAAAATGGCAAGAATAACTGAATTAGGTTTTTTGGCACAATTGGGTTGATGTTGTCTCCATTTATCATGATAGAAAACTTTGGGTGGAGGGTAGAGAGGTGATGAGTTTACTTTTGGGATTCGTTGAGTTTGACATGCCTATAAGACATCTAAGAAGAGTTAAAAAATTAGAAGACGGGTCTGAGATAGATATATTATTTTTAAGTCTTTATATATAGATGTTATTAAAAACAAAAGATTAAATGAAATTGTCTAGTGGAAGAGGAAAGATTGAGAAGAGATGCTTAGATCAAACAGCTCAAACAGTCAAAGGTTGAGTATAGAAGGAAAATTACTCAAAGAAATCTAAGAATGGGCAGACAGAGAAGTGGGATAAAGAAATAGAAGACAGTGCTGAATAAAGGAGGGTATTTTGGTCTGTTTTGTGCTGCTACAACAGACTATCTGAGTGTAGGTAATTTATAATGAACAGAAATTTATTGGATCATGGTTCTGGTAGCTGTGAAGTCCAAAATCGAGGTGACAGAATCTGGCCTTCTTCCTGAATCATCCCTTGGAAAATGGAAGGGCAGAAGAAGGCAAAGGAGATGGGAGGGAGAAGGGACCAAACTTTTCCTTTTATAAGGAACCCATTCTGGAGATAGTGAACTCACTTCCATGATAAAGGCATCAATCCATCCATGAGGGTTGAGTTCTCAGAACTCAAACACCTCCTGGTAGGCCCTACTCCCAACACTACCACATTAGGAATTAGGTTTTCCAACACATGAACTTTGGGGGACACAGTCAAATCATAGCAGAGCGTTTGGCCATGGCCAGATAGTATAAGACCTGAAGAGTTTCCACCGTATTTAGTAATACAGAGGTTATTGCTAATTTCAGAAATAGCAGTTTTGGTGGCTCCGTGTGTGGGTGAAAGCTATACTGTATTTCATTGACAAGTGAGTGCAAGGTGGTTATGTAGTAACAGTAAATGTAGACATTGGTTTGAGGAAGTTTAGCTGAAATAAGTTTAAAAAAATCTATAGAGACACTGGTAGAGTACACATTCTGGACTATCAACTATTTGTTTGACCTTTGGCAAATTACTTACTATCTCTGATTCTGTGCCCCAATCTATATGATAGGAATGAGTGCTAAATAAGCACTTAATAAATGTGGGCTATGATTATCCTTGATCAGAATATTATAATATCCTTGATATTATAGGGATATCAAGGATATTATAGGGATCCCTTGATATTATAGGGATCTTCTTACAAAACTAAACCTAATATTCTTCAAATAAATTTCTATCTAGGAACACCAAAGCCATGACAATCAGAGGATACAGACAGAAAAAATTAAGGTCCGTTTATCCTAAATAATAATTTTAATTATTTATTATCAGTCCTTAGTTTCCAATCCTCCATTCTCTTGTACGCAAAGGTATGTTATTATTTACATTTCCTACTATCCCACAATGTTTTACTGCAGAGAGAAAATGTAGTGTTTTTGTTCTAACCATTTGCTTAAAATTATTGTGAAATCATAAGAATATGTTAAAATTATTGTTTTTAATTAGAAAAGTCATTCATCTGGGGAACTATTATTTTAGATTATGTACAGACTTTATATCTATCTTCTTATTTCTACTGTATGTTGCATATTGTCTCTATAATTTTATGAAAAGAAACCTTTTGCAGATACTAAGTTACTAGATCAAGAAATAATTTAAAATATTTTTCATATTTAGTTACTTTTTATATTTCCTACTTATGTATATTTAATATACCTTTTCAAAATACCAGTTGAGCTTTTCATTTTGCTGAGTTTCAATTGGCTTTTATGCTGTAATGCATCTATTTTAAACAGATATTTTTCACATTACAATTTAAAATGTTCAGTTCATTACTATGGACCCACCTAGTGTCGACTCTTCAAATTCATTTCCTTACTGTGTATGTATGCTTATGCTATACATCATATAAATCATATAATAAATGAAATGCTTAAAGAATCTTAACATTTAAAAACTCATTTCAGATGCTTAATGTTTTTGTTTCTTTTCTTATGGTAAGCATTGCATGCAACATAAACAATCTGAAAATAATTGACTATGGGTTAAACAGACAGCTGCTGGAAAGCATCTTATTGCTCTTTTCAGCATCATTCACTCAAGAGGAAAATATAATCACCGGTATGAAGAGCAGTATTATTGAAAGAGGTCATTTTGCATAGGAATTTGTGTGATTTATTTCATATGCTGGAGTTACTTTTTAAAATTTATAAGCAAGATTTTATTGGCTATAATAACTGTTAATACTTATATTACATTTCAGTTTACAAAGCATTTTTCACATTCATGGTAATATTAAATATTCATACCATCTTTGCAAAATAGGTATTGTTATCATCCCCAATTTACAAATGAGGCAACTGAGGATCCATTTAGGTTATAGGTCAGAACTAGAATTTGAACTTAGGTCCTTGGACTTGATGTAATAAATGTTTGTGTTTATTTAGTATATATTGCTTCTGAGATTTCTTACGTAATGCAATCAATACATGTCTATTATAGCTAACTATGTACTCAGTATGCACATTATGTAAAATTTGGCCTGGCTAGTAGTACATAAAGTGTCATTGTTCAGAAATTGGCCTATTTGCTAATTAAATTAATAAAACTTACTTGTACCTGGCAGTTCAGTATATTTGCCTTCATTGCATCTCTTTAATCTCACTTCTGGCCAAATAAATTATTTTATTTAAATCAACCTAATTTTAATGTATTTATTTTCACCCCAATATAAAACTTATTACTCAGATATTTATGATGAAAATCAGTGAACAAAGTTTCCTGCCTTTCAGTTTCTGCCTAAATAGAAACAAACTTGTCGCTTTTCCCAGTCTGGGAGGAAAAAAAAAAAATGTCCAGTACAGATCATTTACTTAAACAGCTTTTTTTTTGGATATTGGCTTTTCTCTCTGAAGAAATTTGCAGGGAGTGGGTACCAGGGTCAGCAGGAGAAAAGGTGAAGAAGGCGGGAGGATTAGTAAAAGAAGGTATCAGGTTCCCATTCCGTCTTCCGCTACGTGCCTATCCCTCAACCTCAAGGACTGAATATGTCCCCGTGAAAGGACATGTCTGCTCCTTCTTTGAAATCTTGAATAAATAATGAAATAAACTACATCAAGTGATAGACGATATAGAAACTTCTATGGCAGAATATCACTGTAGGTCTGGATAGTCAGTCTCAAGGTGCCACAAAGCCAACTATAAGAATGCAAGGATACGTGGCTTAGGCCTGCGCGTCTGTGGAGCGGTTGTGGTTATTACACTCCGAGTGTCACAAGGGGATGGTGAGTCCTACCACGGGGGCTCCATCTTCAACTTGTCCAAGAAATTGTCCAGTGCTGGAATGCTTTAACTCTGGTCCTCGTGCTTGAGGTCCCCGCCAGCAGCACCTGGCTGTGGTGGCTGGTGTTGTGGGGGAAGGACCAAACAGTGGTTCTACAGGGTCTAGTCGCCAGTGTTGAACCTTAAGGTCAGTAAAACCAAAGGACAAGCTGACAGGCAGGTGGGTCTTCGCCTCAAACACAGCAGTGCAGGATCCCAAGGAGTGCTCAGACACGTGGTCATTCTCAGTATTGAGGCCACCACGGATGTCCATGACCACCTAACCCGGACCCTGAATGCAGGCAGCTTTCATCCACTTTGCAAGAAAGGTGACGGAGCAGGCAGCGCCACCATCGGGATTACACGCCTGCTCTGTGGAACATGGCGTCCACGCAGGGCACGCCAAATTGTGTGCCATGACGTTGACGTCGACAGACACGCCCAGCACGTTCTCTTCCTTCCAGCCGTGCCTCGCGCTGGGGCTGCTGGGAGCCGGCATGGCGCCGCCCCTCGCCCTGGCCTTGGCCCTTGGGCTTTCCGAGGCCTGCTCTTCTAGCGGCAGCTGTTTCAAGTTTTGTTCTTCTCTAAAGCAAGGCCAGCCCGCCAACTTTCTGATATTGTGGGTCAGTGTCAAAGGCTCTTCTCTCAAGGTGGGCTACAAGTTAGTGGAAACATGTTTGTTTTATAGATACACAGATGTCCCCATATCTGTATTTATAGGGATGGCAATGCATTTATATTTAAAATGATTAATAAACTCATTTGTGCTCTGTTTGAGATGTTTGAAGTGCTTGAAAAACACTGAGGTAAATGTACTTAATTCCCTGGTATAATATTAATCCTTATATAAGTAGCAGTAATAAAGTACATTGCAAACACTTAGGGAAGCGTCCATTGTTCTGGACTTTACACGTCTAGACAATTGACAGTCTTTTTCTAGGAGTATATTATGCTAACTTTAACTCCCTTTTCAAGGTTGGCCTTGAAGAGATGTGAACATGTTACATGCTTGTAGATATCCTATATTGGTACTGCGGTGCTAACAGGGCAACTATGTATCTTTCAAGGAAGCATAAAATAGTGACTTCAGTATGTCTTTTCTGCCCCAGGAATGATTGCAAAGTAAATAAAGGACGTGTTAAACGATTGTTTCTAAAGAATGCATGTGAATTGTGGGACATATGGTGACAGTTACAGTTATATAGTATATTGGGATAGTGAAAAAATAATAGATATATGGAAAAAGATAAACATATGAATTAAAATTAAACCATTTTATGGTATATGCTATATTTATGAGTATCTATTTTAAATTATTTTAATATCCCAATATGTATCTCCCATAGTATATCTTAAATTGTCCCTTCAACCATTTAGAATTATTTTGATGTGATGTTTTTCAAACTATGCTTTGGAGAGAGAGAGGTTTGGTGGAATATTGTTCCAGCCTCCTTTACACAAGCACAAACTCACCCCTATTCTTTTTTTTTCACCCCTATTCTTTAGTTTAATATTTCTATTCTTCCTAAGTTTTTTTTGTTTGTTTGTTTGGTTTATTTTTGAGAAAGTGTTTCAAGGCTAAAAAGTTTGAAGACTACTTACTGCTTTATCTTTACATTAACTAGCTGTAACTAGTTTCTTAGGAGCCTGGTTTTATTTGTAGAATACCTATCGAAAATAGTGTATACCTCTAATGCAAAAAGTATTCATTGAATAAAAAATATACTGTATTCCAATTTTTTTGTATCCCATTCATGCATGCATGTGTGCACGCTGGACTTAAGATATAGTCAGTTGTTATAATCCTGTTCATCGTATCCCTGAATGCTCTCTTAAGTCAGGTGGTTAAATTGACCTGCCTAGTCCTCCCTGATACTAAATTTTGCTCTTATAAGGATCCGTCAGATTCAAGGATCAAGGGCATTTCCCTGAATCCTGCATCTTTTATAATTTCTTTTATAATTTCTAAAACTGCAGGATGCAGCCAGAACTGTATGTATGTGTCAAAAAAGCATGATTATATGTATTTGACAGGAGTTATAGAGAAATAAATATGAGAACAATTTATTGTTTTTCAACTAATAGAATGTAAGTGATGTCTCATTTGAGTTTTCATGACTAGTCTTATGCTCAGGCAGCATTTCCTATTTTCTCTTGTGTTTCATCAACATGTTAGTAGGACAGCTTCCTATTTGTTAATTGGATTAAGAGTTTGTTTAAATATGTTTTAATTTAGGGGTTATTTGAGGTTGCTCTTTGTACCTAGATGTATCCATTAGAATGTTTTATGTAATAGTGCAGTTTCCTTCTAAAATAATTTGTTTACTTTCCTTAAACCAGAAAGGGCTGGGCATCTTTAATGTATGTGGTTTTATTTATTGTTTGCCTGCCATGCTTCCAGAGTATTTAAATGATAAGGGGAAATCTTTAGATTCTCTTCATTTAATTTAGCAGTTTAATTGGACAGGATCATTATTACATTTTCTTTTAGTGAATTGCGGGTTTCTTTTTCAGTGAATCAAAATGTTCAGGTTGCTTATGAAGTTCAGCCCTTGGCATAATGTCACTAATGATTTCTACAGTACCTTGAAATAAAGCAACAGGAAAATCTATCAACAAAGAGATATAAATGGGCTATTTTTAGATCAAAAATAATATTCAAATCATTCATACCAGAAGAAAAGGACAACAGTGGGCAATTGCATATTCGATTACTTTAAATGCAATCAAAATGGCAGTGACTGCCTAATTGCCAAAATAGCATCTGGACACATGGAAAAATGGAATGGTGGTTGTATTTGACAGAGATTATTGCCATTATGAAATTAATGAAGAGGTCTATTATGTTATGAAAGCAGAAGCTAGTCCATTATTTTTTCTTAAAATTTTAGACATTTTTTAATTTCAGCATTCTTTCTTTGGTATATTTTTCCTGGAATATGCCTTCAGTTGATACTTTTTTTTCTGATGCAGTTTCTAACTGTGGATACCCTAGGTTGTTTCTAAAGTCTTTCTCATGGAAAGGAATAAAACATTTGCATGTGTGTGTATTTGCAAGGGGGAAGGGAGATCTATAGAATTTTTGGTTTCTTTTTGGCAGGGATGAACTCTCTTCTGGTCTTTTAAGAGTATCTCTCACCAGTTATTATCTAATTGCCAAAAGTAATGGCTTTTAAAATAGGTCTCTTTTTATTTAACTCTTTGTGGTTGCCTTTTTTGGACAATTTTACCCTTTCTAGTTTAGTGCTTTACCCACCTTATCACACAGTCTTGCATACTTATGAAATAAAAAAAAATCAATGATATTTGTACACATTTCAGTGTAATATTTTTATCTCTAAGTTTGAATTCTCTATTAGATATTCTACCATTATGTTAAATTCAATGTACCTTATCACTTTTTCCACCCAAAGGTTCCAACTTTCCAAACTTATGTTCATAACACCACTGTTTTCTGTGGATTTTGTTTGGTACTCTAACCCATGCTGTTTCTTATATTTTAGTCCTTGTCCAGGAAAGCCTTCCTTGAGGAAGTAATATTTAAATTTATATGTAAAGTTGAAGATGGCAGAGCATGTCCCAAACTTGAGAAACAGATTATGCAATGGCCTAGCAATACCAGTGTACACAAATTGAGGGTACCAGAGTCCTCTGTTTGTTTTTTTTTTGTTTTTTTTTTTTCCTTCAAATAGAGGATGCCATGGTATTACAATGCTGTGAAATGGTCTAGGGGATAAAATAATGAAAAAGATAAGCATCTATCTTTATAGAGCTTAGAGTCAAGTGGTCGGAATTTATGTTATACTTGGTATTATGGAAGAAGAATGACAGGTGATAGATCAGGGTAAGATTCCAATAGGGACTGATAACTCAACAAATCTTTAAGGAAGAGTAGAAATTAGCCTGATAAATTAGGGGTAGGGAATGGGGAAGATATAGCAGCAGTAATGTATAGTGCAGATAAAAGCATGGAGGAAGAAACAGCAGGGTGTGTACTAGCAACTATACCAGTTTGGTGTAGCTGGAGCATGAAGTTCATGATATATAGTGAGAGATGAGGCTGAATGAGGAGGCCAGACCAGAGCATGAAGAATCATATATGATATGCTAAGGAGTTTTGATTTATGATATCAATTATCATCTTTTATACTTGAGTTATATACCAATTTTGTTTTTAAAAAAATTACATATCCCCAAGAGAATATTCACTGGGATCTTGGGATTTTAGTTAAACATTTATTTCAGAAACTAAAATTGTATTCTGTGAAGACATCTTTAAATTGAAGATTATCATCATAAAATGGGAATTTTGTTTGTTCTAACTGGTAAAATAATTTTTAATAATAAAAACATATTACAGGTCTCTGAAAACAAACCTGTCTGGGTTCTGCTGATCTGAATTTGAGAATCACTGTATATAGTTGATAGGCAACCACTAGAGAGTTTTTAGTTAATTAGATGAATATTTTAGTAATTTATGTACATTTAACTTTTTAATAAACATAATAGATTCACTTCACATTCAAAATAAAAAGCATATAAAAATCTAAAAACATATAGTGAAAAGTTTTAATCTCCTACCTGTGCCACAGCTGTCCATTTCCCACCTTCCCTTGCTCCCACAATTTATAACCATTTTCATTTAGTTTTCTTATGTGCATTTCTGAAGTTTTCTTACACACAGTGAATCCAAAAGAAATTTGATGTCTTATTTTCACACAGTTTGTACCATAATGTTTCAGTGTGGGTTTGTACCTTGCTTTTTTTTCCACTTAATATATATCATCAATTTAAATATTGAAGTTCTTTTCATATCAATGCATAGATAAGTTCCTTGTTTTGTTTTTTTTTTGACATCTATATAGCATTCCATTATGTTGGTGTATTCTTAATTAATGAACATTAGGTTGTTACCAATCCTTTGCTATGACAGTGACTAACTTAGAATACATATCATTCTGTACATGTGAAAGCATATTTCTAACATAAGTCACCAGAAGTGGAATTGCATTTGTAATTTTGGTAGACATTTCTAAATTGCCATCCATAAGGCTTGTTTCAATATACATTTCTACTAGTAATATGTGAGAATGCCTCTTTCCATAAGTCACAGACTACGTGTTAGTAAGCTTTTGCGATATTAACAACCCCACTCTCTCCATGAATTATATATTTTTTCTTGCTTGTGTTACCCTAGGGTTGTGGGTTGGCCGTGGGTCAGTTGCATGTTGGCTTCATTGGACTCAGCTGGTATCTATTTGGGTCCAAGTCTCTTCTCATTCTAGGACCCAGGTTGATGGTCTAGCCCCTACTTGGAATATACTGTTTACAGGGTGAAAGACAGGAATAAGAGACATTGGCTGAGCCAAACCAAACATTCATGTAGAAAGCACCATATTGCATTGAATAAAGCAAGTAACATGTCTAAGACAAATTCAGTGGGAGAAGGAAATAAACTTCCTCTGCAGGGAAGTATTGCAAGGGAAAGAACAAATTATTTATGAATGAATTATATAATACAATGACCATCAAAGTTTTTATTTTTTCTCAAGCTGATAATTTATAAAAAAAAAGGTTGTCACATTGTAGTTGAAAATTACAATATAATTATAATGGAAGATATTGAGCATCTTTCATCTGTATAAGAACATTTTCATTTCCTTTTCTTTGAATAATTTATATTATTTATCTGTTTTAGATTGTTGATCTTTTTCTCATTGATTTCAAAGATCTCTTTACACATCATGGAAGGTAGCCCTTTCTTTAGATATGATAATTCCTGCATATCTTTTGATTTATTTATGGCACCTTTTGTCATTCAGAAGTTTTTGATGTTTATATAGTTGGATTTATTAATTTTTATTATGGCTTCTGAATTTTGATCCATTGTTTATAAGACCCTCTATTCTCCAAGAGTGTGTTTGAGTTTGCTCATGTTCCCTTCTAATACTTTATGGTTTTATCCTTTGCATTTAAATCTTTGATCTATTTGGCATTTATAGTCCTCATATTGGTCATGAGTTACTTATAAAGTATTAGTTGAATGTCACTTGTATTATTTACTAATAGAATATATTAACTTCCCTCTGTGTGTTTGGGTTTTTTTTTTTTCCTCTACTTTGTTTCATTTGTTTTTCAATTCATTCAATACTACATTGTTGTAATCATTGGGATTTTTATATTGTGTTTTAATTTCTAGTAAGCCGAGCCCTCATTCTCTTTATTTTTCAAAGTTTTTCTGATTATTTTTGTTTATGTTTATATAAAGGTTTGAATTCGTTTGTCTAGTGTTTTAAACATATGCTATTATTTTAATTTGGAAATCATTAAATTTATACATTGATTTAGGAAGAACTGGTATTTTTATAGTATTGATGCTACCTATCCAGGAACTTGGTATGCCTTTCCTTATTGTTGTAAAGCTTTATTTAAATAGGTATTGTATATAAATGAGATTATTCTTAGATATTTTGTCTTTTGTGTTACTAATGCTAATAGAGTCTTTTTTCTCTTATCTCTAATAACTGGTGTTATCATATATATGAAAGCTATTGATTTCTACATATTACTTTTGTTCCCTACTGTAATTCTGAATTCCCATAGGGCTTCTGGAGGTTTTCAATTGATTCTTTAATATATATCTTATTAACTACAACAAATTAATTCTAAATTCTTGAAGGTCAGAAGTTGATCATCTTATTTTGAAATCACTTTTTGCTTAAATTCTCTTCAAAACTTTGTTTCAAAAAACAACACTGTAATCATTTTATCTTGCATTACAGATAGGCTTTGGAAATAGCTCTCTTATAAAGTAGAACAGGCACTAGGTTTGTAATCAAAAGACAAGTTCAGATTGTCTTTCTGTCTCTTACTAGCTGTGCATTCAGATGCCAGTTAAGTTTTGTCCGTGCATTTTCCTTTAGATTTGTTAAGAACATTAACAAAATTAATCTATGTGAAAATTACTGATTTCTAGTTAGCAAGAATTTGATAATTGTTTATGAAACAGGCTAGATAGAATGTCTCATATCCTGAAATAGGTGATGATTCCATTAAAAAATATATTTTTGTGTCTCTACCTTTTATCAGAGTGCTCTTGCCAGAAAAAAATGCCCAGTAGAAATATTAGTATATTGATTCTTCCTTTTTTCTCTCAATGTGTCTAGTAAAATTCAGGGTACACACTCAGTATAAGAACAATGTTTATTAAGTTGACTTATTCATTAATATTAAGAATAATAGCCCAGCTGTGAAGGCTGAATAAATCTGAAGTTGGGTTCCCATACCAGGAATAGCATTCATGACCTTAGATGTATGTTTTTATTTTCTTATGATGTGCTTAGTATGCTAGCATATCTTGCAAATGCTTAGGGTCTTTTAGTCAATGCTTTGACTTTATGCAAGATTTGAAAATAAATATTTCTGATTACAGACCCATAGTTTCTTTAGTTAATTACATTTAAATGTTTTTAATAGTAATATACATTTTTATACCTAAGCAGTTCTTTAACTTCAAGACAATTTCAAATGTTAACTTATCTTTTTTCTCATTTATTAAAATACACAGTTTATATGTTGAAATTTTAATATATAATTGGTTTAAAATACAGTTATAAATTAAAGGTCCTATAAATGCTTGGTGCATAATTGAATGAATGCACTCATTTGGTAATGCCTATTTTTGTGTATTTTCATCCTGTGCATAGTCTGACTGAATTACTTTCTAAATTGTGGCAGTAAGTAATTTTTGTTAACAATAACGTAAAAAAAAAAAAAAGCTGTCTCTTTGGCAGCAGTTCTTCAGAGTATCCGTAAAGTATATTTTTAAATATAGGTTTTCTTGAATACATTTGCAACAACTTTTTAGTTTGCTTTGAATTTTTCATTTGATATTTTGAAATTTTGGTTTAAGACAAAATCCTTTATATTTATTCCCCCCTACATTTCAATCATTGTTCCATCATACATACATGTGAGGTTTTCAGTATAGTAAGAAACAGCTTTTAATTCTCTCACTGAATTAGGTAATACTAATAAATATAATTGAACTTATCACAGAAAATGAAAGTTGTGACTTGAAAATTCAAGAAAACTTTAAGAATCAAAAATAGATGAATTTACTCATACAATTAGTTCTTTTGAAAACATCATTATTTTTGTGTCCAATTAAATTTTCCTGGTTATTATAACTAATTAACTTCTACAAATTAACTTTAATTAGTAAAAACAATTATTTTCCTTACTCTGTTATATTGCTGTGTGAATGTAGTGTTATGACATACTTTAAAGGGTCAAAAAAACCTATCAACTACAGGGACCATTCTTTAAACTTTTAAAAAAGGACGCATGTGTGACATATATCTGTGACATATTTCTTGCCCTGAGAAGGGCAAGAAATTTTATTTTGGAAATTATAAATTGATTTATCAAAGAAGAGATTCAAAGCAGAAGTACAGAGTTGAAAGGAACCTTAGAAATCATGTTCCCTGAGATGTTAAAGACTTAGGCAATACCAAATCATTAGTAAGGAAGGAGCAACGGCTTTTTTAGAGCACAGGCCTCCTAACTTTCAGCTTAGCTATAATTTTTCCCATTGTGCTGTTCTAGACACAAGTAGACTGGAAATTCTTAATAGGTAACATTCTCATTCACTATGAATAAGATATTTGTAATTTACTTAGTGTACACTCAAAGGGGAATATAGAGAATAGACAAGAGTAGTTAACTCAAAAATGAAAGAAACCGTTCAAATGTTTTTGTATTTTACTCAGTTTTAGCCCTCATTTCTGCTCTGATAAGTTAACATAAAGAAATATATACATACATTGTAGGAAAATTCCCAAATGAAGTACACTAAAATATTTTGCAGACACTATCTAACAAGTAAGAACCAAAACTACTTTGTAGCAATGTAATGGTGCCTCTCTATAAAATATCAGGGCAATGTGTTCCCTGAATTTTTTTCCAGGTTGAAAAATTATAGTGCAGAAAGTTCGGTGGCCAAGAGCACTTTTTAAAGGTATGGACCTATGCGAATGGCTTCTCATCTCAAGGGCTATATGTATTCTTACTCAAAAGAAGCCTTCTGATTTTTATCACCAGAGTGGTTGGTTTATGCCCTTTTTATCCTCATAAACTAACAACCATTAGATATCACCACTTATCATAAGGAGAGATAATTGCGTACTGAGTAAAAATAAATTAAGAAAACATAGATTAAGTTCATCTTATTTTTCTAATTAATACTCTTTGCCTAAAATAATTGATTTTTCTTCTGTAAGACAGAAATTCCATTGCAAAGTAGTTGTGTAGGGACCAGGAAATTGGCCCCAGTATTCTCCTGGGATTCTAAAACTTGGAAACATATCAGGAAAGGGAATCCTTAGAAATTATTCTTAAAAAGAGAGCCAAATTACATGAGGAGTAGTGTTAGTTCTGGTGATTGTTATCACTATAGATGAGGTGAGAATACTATTCTTGAACTATTTCAATTGTTGTATAGAGAACTATCTTTTATATCAAATTATCAGTAACATGGTACAGTCATCAGTCAACTTTTCTAAAATTTGAGCATTCAGTTAGCATTAAAACATTTTCAAGCACTTTCCTGTGTACTCAATACTTAATTGCCATTATGCTGTGTTTGAAATAAATTAACATTCATTGCCTTTTAAGAACTTTGAAGGAAAGATGGCGTAACTTTGATGTTCTCCATCTCTGCACTAGTTTTGGGACCTTCTCACTTGTTATTGGGATAATAAACCTCCATATCTAATATAGTTGTTTGGCTATTAAATGAGATAATATATTTAAAAAATATGTATAATATAGATGGTCCTCAAAAAATAAAAGCTATTTTAAAAATGTATCTCAAGTTATTCTGAAGAAAAGAGATACATAATAAGATCAAACAGTGGAAACAATTACTGGAAGTGACATCACCTTTTCCTACAAAGTATGAAACTAGAGTATCTACGGTGAAAGTATTCCTTAAGAACACTAATTTTTCAAATATACAATCTGAATGTAATTTATTTGTATACTCTAACTAAGGAACTGACAATAGAGAAAGTATGGAATAAAAAAACCTTGAATTTGTAGGCTATTGTATGCTAATTCTCTGCCATATATGTATTATGGGGAATTGAATTTTAGGTTTTTAAAAAAGAGGATGGGCTAGTAAATTTCTAATGTGTTTTCTGAAGAGGTCCAATATTAAAAGACTCAAAGTCTTAAGCTTATTGTGATAGATGACTTCACCAGGCATCTGGTGAATGACTGACAGGTGAACATTGGTTGGACGTTCCTTTTTTCAAAAGAGGGAGTGTTGTTTCTTTTTATTTTTAATGTTTTTTTGTGACAAAGCAAACAAGTGCAGGAAAAAATCATTTTCTTAATGCCTCTTGTGTAACATTAAGGTAGTATAATGTTAGTATTGTCTGACACTGATAAGCTTTAAATTCATTGTAGTTGTAACACTAAAAGTTTCATTTCTCAAAAATAGTCTTCCAAATTCCATGAAGCGTGAAAACTGTAGCTTGATGGTAAGAACACAAAGCTAATATTAAAGTGTAATCTGTACCTAATACGACATATTTTAATTTCAGTTATTAAAATGGAAGATGTTTAACAATCCCATCCAAAAATAGGGGAATGAAAAATATGTCCTTTTAAAATGAGTAAAGAAATAGTAGAAATGCTTGCTTGAAACGGTATCTGGAAAGGGGTTAAATTTGGGAATCACTTGTTTATGATCTTAAAACTTCTTGATATTCTCTTTGAGAATTTTCCAACAGTGTTCTCTAGCATATCTTATATTTCCTTAGCCTGTGTCAGTTTCCTTTTGATATTTGCAATGGAAACAACATGAGCTGAAAAGCATGCTTTTTCATGTTCATTCCATTTTCCATGATACTGCAGCAGCAGTGTCAAAGAGACTCATTAAATGTAAAACTACTTTATAAAGTTTCTACTGTACTTTGTGCTTTGGTCATCTCTGAAGATATATTTGTATATCTGTGTTTATAGATCATATTTATATTACTCATCATTTTAAGTATGTTCAGTTAAGTTCTCATCTCTGTTTTTCGTTCGTTGGCTTATGTATTTTGTTTTTTGCTTTTCTTACCATATTCACCTTGGGAAGCTTGGATACTAAACAACTAATTTGATATTTAGTCATATATGTGTATATTGGTATGTGTGTATATATAATTAGATTTGTTATAAATTTTTCTGTTAAAGCCATAGCACTTAACATATTGGTTAAGTATTTAGTAGATGTTAAGTGAATGCTGAGGTGTGTCTCAATCCATATACATTATGAAACCTTCTGGAATCCTACTTACAATAGCACAGCAAATACTATATTGGGATGTTATTTCTGATGTCAGGATTACTAGGTATATAATCATTTGAATATCTTAAGTTTTCAGATAATTGATAGAGAATATAGGTTTATTTAACACATACCATGTTCTAGTCATGAGCACATTTAATATTTAAATATTTTAACTTGCAATGTAAAATAACAGATGACTTAAAAGTAATAGTAATTTAATATTAACCTTGGATTGATTGGATTATTTTAGTCATTTAATAAAATAACCAGCAGCAAAATTCGACTAAAACCTTTTGGAACTGTCTTCCCTTTTGCTGACATTCTAAAATCTGGCAGAAATGTTAATTTGCAATATAGAATTAAAATGAAAGAAAACTTTTGTGGCTTGGAAAGGTATATTTAAAAATGTTCTATTCAACCATCAAATATAGTACTAGCTTAGTGACAATGAGATTTTATAAAATTTGATTTTTTATAACAATTACCTAAAAGGCTTTTAGGTCACTAAATAAGGAGCACCATCTTGGGATTTCATTCAGCTATAAATTCTGGAGGATCAGTTTATTCTGTATTATGATGTCACACGCGAAATAGGGCAATAGAAGATCTGGCTTCAAATAACAAATGGGCTACTAGCCAGTTGTATGCTTTTAAATTCTTTTGCCCAAGTTTGAACACTGGGAAAATTAGGGATATTCATACCTACTCCTTTCCACACTGCTTAAGATCCATGAGGTAATCTATGTGAACAAAATTCCTTATGAGCTTGGAGTTTTATTAGTTCCAATTATCATTATTAGGATGATCACTATTATATTTGGCAAATTTTCTGTCTAGTTCTTAGTCTGTTTCTACTCTTTCAGCATAGATGATTGTGCAAGAAATAATTTGTTTTGAATGGCTACAGGAATGTTTATAGAATATGTTGAGATCTAAGACTAACTTTCAAAGCATTTAACATTTTCCTATATGTTCTTTGTGTTTATTTGGCATGTGTATAGTTATATATACATATATTAGCTACTATAAAAACAAAACAAAAGACAAGGAAGATTCCAAGGTGAACGTTTTTCCTTTATACAACAGTTGGCCTCAAACACTCATACTCTCTTTCTTACCTGCTCTGGTGACCTTCTGGATTAGAGTTTCAGAGAAACAACCAGAGGTAGTAGCAGTAGCAAGACAGCAGCTGGGACCATACGGATCTCAGCATCCTGCCTTATGGCCATTATCTTTGTTTCTATCTTTATGCTGCCACTATGTCTCCTTCTTGTGCTCTCCCTGCGTCCTCTCCTCCCTGCCTCCTCCTCTTCCTGACTCCAGCTCCCATGGCTCCCTGTAACTAACCCATCCTCCTTCCTCATTTTTCTCTATAGATATAAGATGAAACAAGATTCCCTAATTAGGAAAAATTTTAAAAAATATATTTTTTAAAGTATGTGTAGCTGTGCAGCTACCATAGCCTAATTCCCATAACCACCATTAACAATAGAAGAAAAATATTATTTTTGTATACATTATCAATTAGAGTGTATTAGATTGTGGTTCCCTTAAGGGCTGAAAAAAATAGATATTTAAAATAAATGCAACAGTTTTCTCATTTTTCTACATAGGATTAGGTTGTTGCTGTAATAAAGAATAATTTGAGGCTAACGACAAGAAAGAATAGTGAGTAATATCCTTCCCCCCTTCCCCAACTGCTGAAAATGAAAATCATGTCAGCATCAAGTCATTTTTGCCACATCCCTTGTTAACAGCTCTTTCAGGGTGGGTCATAATTCTGTGTTTTTGTTAGTGTCTTAACTCCATAGTGACATGCTTGAATCTTATTCCACATTGATTTTGTAGTATATATGTGTATATTTTTAGGCTATCTCATGAATGATGGATCTCATTATTAAGTTATTATCAACTTTGTCAAAAAACGTATAAGCTTTGAATGAAGAATAAATGTACTAATATGAGAAGGTTAATAATTGATTTTTCTGTTTGGTATATGTGTATGGTGTGTCATTGTGTATGTCTCAAAAAGTAAACTTACTGTCTGCCTGTCGCCAGAAGAAAAAAAGTGGGACCTAATCAAACTGCTGTGGGGTCAACCCTTGTGGTTTTAAAGGCCCTTAATGTTGTCCAGCTGCAAAATAAAAGGAATTGGGAGGGGAAGTTGGAAGGAGTGGAGGGGGTTGGGGGGAGGAATGTGTGGAAAAGAACAGGGAGTCTGGCTTTTATTTTTTTTTTTAAGTGAGTTCAGTGCCAGCCTGGACATTGGCTGTACAGACTATTGAGCCATTGTCTGCTCCATTTCCAGAATAGCCCCCAGTTAATCACTTCGGCTTTGAAGGGAATTTCCTCGTGGAATTCTCCACAGAAAATCTAATCAACTGACCTGCCCTCTCAACAATGGAAGGCTTTTTTTTCCTCTCTTTCCCTTATTGGGGCGGGCTCTGTAATGTAGCCTTTTGTGCAGAATGAACCCTCCCAGTAGGAGTGGAGAGCGTGTGTGAGTGACTGAGTGTGTGTGTGTGTGTGTGTGTGCGCGTGTGTGAAGAATGCACACTATCTCATGTTGGTGAGTGTGTGCTTACTCCCTGACCAGATGCTGCGGTGCACGGGGCAGCCACCATCTCTGCATGCACGTCTGTGTAAGTGTCTCTCTCTCTGTGTGTATGTGCCTCTGTCATTTCATGTCAAAGGTACATTACCTGATTACCTTCCTCGCCTGCCAGATTTTTATCTAGATAATTGGAACTGCTATGGAGGCTGTGCCTTGCCAGCCAGCTTAGGATCTGTAAAGCCATAGTTTGTCCACCTTGTTATCTGTGGGCTTCCTGGGCAGAGGAAATTAAAGAGATCCACAGCCAGGGGAGCGCTTCCTTACCCCTGACCTCCCCGGCGATCCCTCACAGGACAGTTTGTTAGTACCATCTTTTTTTTTTGTTTTTGTTTTGTTGTTTTGTTTTTATTTTCTGGTTTGCTTTTGGGCTTTACTTATTTATTTTTTTTGTCCGCGCGCGCGCGTGTGTTATTTTGGCATGTGGATACCTATTCCCCTCCACATCGCACATCGTGTTTTATGGAGTTTGGAGCTGAGGAAACTTTGGTTGGGTTGCCAGGACGTTCGCACCACTTTGTGGAAAGCACGAGCTAACAGTGAGACCGACAGAGTGAGTGACAAGTTGTTTACAGGTTTCCTTGAAGGGGCCTCTGCTATATTTCAATCTGTCAAAGTTGCTTTTCTTCCCTCAGAACAATGCCTGATTGTTGTATGAGTGTGTGTGAGTGTGTGTGAGTGTGTGTGAGTGTGTGTGTGTTTCCGTGTGCGCGCACGGAGAGAGCCTAGGAAGGGGTGAGAAGGGAAAAAAAAAAAACAATTCTTTGTGTAAAAATGCTATTACTAACATTTAATTTTTCTGCTTCATTAGTTCATAAACGCAGTTTAATCTAACCGGCGTTCTGTTATTATTACGGACTTCTTCTTTTTTTTTTTTTTAGTCCGTAACAGATAACATTTTACAAAATCGTACTGTTGTGTGTGTGTGTGTGTGTTACGTGTGTGTGTGTGTGTGTGTGACTTTTATTATTTAGAAGAGAGAGTACGGGGGACGTGTTAAATGAGTTGACTTCTCACATTCGGTGGTGTCTAGAAGAGAGAATTAAAAGGAAAGGACAGGCACCCTGAGGTTGTCTAGTGCCTTGCAGCCGGAGCGTGCGGCTCCGCGGAGGGGGAGCGGCCAGACCCCGCTGCTGGAAGTGCGCTACCCCTTTAAGAGACTGGTCAAGGAGTCCTAGGAGAGGGAGAGGAGGGGAAGGGGAAGGGGGGGAGAAAGAGAGAGGGGAGAGGGAGAGAGAGAGAGAGAGAGAGAGAGAGAGAGAGAGAGAGAGAGAGAGAGAGAGTGAGAGAGAGAGAGAGAGAGAGAAAATCAATTGGTTTAGAAGGTTTGGACTCACTTGACAGGTTCAGTTGGAGACGATCATAGGTGGCTGCTGTGACAAAGGGAAATTGTGCTTTTCCAGCATGCTTACTGACCCTGATTTACCTCAGGAGTTTGAAAGGTGAGTACAGTTTTTTTTTTTTTTTTTTTCTTCTCTCCCCCCTGATATATTGAAGTACAACTCTCCCATTTTACAGTAGTCTCTGGATCTCTGGAAGATGCTTCCCCAAAACGTGTTTGTGAGAGAAGCTTTTTTTTTTTTTTTTTTTTTTTTTTAGCTAGGGCTTCTGCAGTCTTGTTCACTGATTTTTTGTTTGTGGTTGCCCGGACCAAATTGAACTGATTTTGCAAAGTCTCTGAGATTTCTGCTAATGTTTTCAGGTTGCGTCCTGTAACAGGGAATTAAATGAGCATTAAGCATCTCTCTCTCTCTCTCTCTCCCCTATTCGCTGCTTTTCTCTTCCTCATTCACTGTCTTACTTTCTTCCTTCATTGATTGTTTTCTCCCCTTCTACACCTTTAAAAAATGCTTTCGTGCACGGTGTTACCCTTTTCAGCATCTCTCTCATGTAATTTCTAGGGTGACAGAAGGTTTTAGTGGTGGTTTAAAGAGGCTATAAGTTCCTATTTGATCTTTCCGTAAAACTTTGGAAGCTGCTCAGTAAAGCACATGACCTTTTGTTGATATAAGAGAGCAGCTTTTTTTCCCCAAAGAAAATGTAACATCGTAGCTATATCTTAGTAGATTACTCTTGAAGTGTCAAAAATAGGGGGAAAAGGGTGGAAATGAGCCTGCTCCCTTTCCAAGTTTTAGTGACCACTTTTTGTGCTAGCTGTCTTAATTGAATTTTGATTTACTGTTATTTTTCCCTTTTGCTATGACGGGAATAAGTGTATTTGCAATTAAGTTGTTCCTGTTTAGAGAAGTATGTGCAACATCTTTCCATTTGATGTTGTTGCAAGTAAAGCAGGGCTTTGGAAAAAATTTTAGCCATCTTAATGTTCCTATAAGTACACATTGCAATTTTTAAATTTGAGTTCTTATCCCAGCATAAGTTCTTTTTTTTGAACTATAAATAGAATTTTGTTTGCCATTAAAAAGAATTCAAACTTTGTATTCTGTATGGTGAATTTAAAAAAAAAAGCTAAAAAAAGCCAGGATGCATGATACCCAGGCTTTTTTTCATTTTCATGAAAGCTACCTTCTGTATAAACATTTGTTGTATCTGACTATGCAATGCAAGCTAGGTGCTAGACCAGCTGGTTAAAAATATGCTAAGTCAAGCTGTTCATCGCTCAAACGACTGAATTTGATATGAAAAGACGAAAAAAGAAAGGACAAAGATTAAAACATTCTAGAAGTGAAGCAATGGAAGAGAAAAAGAGTATTGAGAATAAAATAACGCCCGAATGTGGTCACATATTAGAGAAGCCAATATCAGATGAGAGAAGAAAGTAAAATAGCTAACATATATACTTAAACAGTGTCTTCTTTCTTTCTTTCATTCCCTCTTTCTTCTTTTTTTTTTAAATTAAGGTGCATCCTCACTAGATAATTCCAGTGAATGATTGAGCTTTCTTAACACTTTTGAATTAATTTTTTCAAAGTTCTGTATATTAACTCTTTATATTAGTTACCTTTTATTTGCAAATATAGCCTTATTTCGTATGTAGATACCGAAGTTATTCATAGTGGAACACACTGGTGCCTAATGTAGCAATTTGTTAATTTAACACAGTTAAGTTTTTTTAGAATGCACAGAATAGCACTTAAATGATAATATTCTTTAATAGTAATTATACTTTTTGAAAATAAAACTCCGAGGCTGATTTGTAAGGCTGTTAACAGATTGTACTTATAAAAAGGTAGTTACATATTAACAGGCTGTAGCCTATTTCTCTATATAGGCAAGCTTCCTGCTGTGAACTTTATTTGTATTTTTTCAATTATCTCTTTTTAAACTCAACTTTTCCCTTTCCTATTCTGATGCTCCAATCTCTTAACATGTTTTTTTCCTCCTGGTGGGAATCTCATTTTTTGTCACCCAGAGGCATGCTGTTCTAACTGGCTAATTAAATAAGCAAGTGATAATCAATAGGGTTATTAGTATGGACATCATATTTAGAAATATTAGTGGCTAAAATAATTTTGAAAAATGTCATACAATATAAAATTTCTTAATAATTTCCCCTGTGGTTGTAATTGGTAATACATACAAAAATCTCAGTAAATCATTACTATTTGTTTACATTGAATTTGTACGGGTGAGTGTATCTATAGTCACCCAGGCATGATAGAGTATATCATGCAGACACAACATTGAATGTATTCTCCAAAGGAGATATATGTGATATAACTGTACTCTCATATATAATCAGCTTTTTTTTTTTTTTTGCCTTTTCAACTATTTGCAACTTTCATTGAATAAGTAGGTCATTTCTATTGACTGCTAGTTTTTAGTCTATTTGCTCACCTGCAATAGATGAGTTTTCCTTTTTACTCAGACCTAGAAATATGAAAAAGATTTCTAAATTTCTTTATGAAACAGAGAACTTTGGTCTCAAGGACAAAAATAAGTTGCTTGGGGTTCATGCATTATAAAAGTTTTATGTGATTTTTTTTTTCTAATTTCATTGGTAGAGTCTTGTCCATCTTTTATTATTCTTTCCAACCTGTAGACTATTTGAACTTTAAGGAGTATTCAAAACTTAAATATCAGGATCAAAATTGAGATTTAGATTTTTGTATACTTCTGTATTATCAGTCCTAGAAATGAACCTGGTCAATACTCTCAGACTAATAAACAGTTGTTAAATAGTTAAGAAGTAGTAACAATTTCTTTGTTAAAAAATGTGGAGGAGGTAGAGCATATAGAGCAGTAATTCTAAAAAGTAAAGAACTTGAAATATTTCATTTTTATTTTCAAGCGTCCCTGTCATAACTGATTATGGTTACTGAAAAACACAATTCTCAGGTGGGAAGCAAATAGGTAAAGTATGTTCTAAAGAATTATTTGTAAGGAAAGTCTTTTATATCTTACTGTTTAGAGGAAACATAGCTGGCAAAATGGTCTAAATGTTAGTAATAGCATCATTAGAATGAATGCCTGAACTCTCCTAAATTTTTTTAAGGAGTCAATGAATTTATATGTTTTACTAAAAGTAAATAATGAATAATTGTGACATAAGGTTATCTTTTGAAAATATCACCTATTCTTTTATATTCCTGGAATGAAAATATTTAAAATAATTGCTTTAAATTTCAATCAGTTTGTTTATAGTGAATAAAAATAGTAATTTTTGCTAGTTTATCAGTGGTGTATTCTATTTCTTTCTTTTATTTATAATGGTCCTATTTGATTGTAATGTAATAGTTTTATGACTAAACTACTTGTTACACTTTCTGATTGCTTTATTTTAGAGACTTAATTAAAAAGCAAGTGTAAGATGATTGCCTAAGAAGACAGTCTGATAGTGTCTAGAAAGGAAAAAAAAGTTGGGATTGAAGGCAGTGGGATGAAGCAAGTTAAGTTTATAGTATCATCTTGCTTCACCAAAATTGGTGCAGATGACAGTATATTTTCTAGATGTTGAGTAGAACACTGTAAGAGTAAAACCTGCAATAAAAATTAACTCCACTCTTTTACTTTATGTTCCCATCAAATTTATTTTTGGTCATACTGATTAAGAAATAATTTTTGTTCTCATCAGAAAACTTCTAAGTGTTTTTCTGAAGAAAGACACACCAGGTACTGTGAAAAACTAATTTGTAAAATTCTCACGGAAAACTACTGCTAGAGGTTTGCAAGACTATCTCTGACATTAGTGGTATTTTAGTTACCTAAAGTTTGACCATAGCAATAAAATATTTATTATGTAGACAGATTTATCCAGCTTAATTAGAAACTTTTTTTTAAACCTTTGTGCTCATCAGTGATAAGTACATTCAGGTTAGCAGGCAACCTCTAGGTGTGAATCAAAGGAAAGTTATCTTTTCACATTCTGTCACCTAATGACAACTACAAACCTGTACGTTTGATATTATGTTTTCAGGATGTTCTGATATTGGACCTTGATCATTTTATTTATTTTTCATTTACTGCTACTTTATAGTGGAAAAGGTGCCTCTATACCTGATTATAGATTTTAATTACCATCTCAATAATTTTCAAGCTAACTGAGCTAAGACATTGATTTGGAATGCAGCTTGCATGGGGCAGTTTATAAACCACATTTCTGTCACACTCACACTGGAGTACTGTCCTAAAGACTTGGCAGGAGACCTGACTGATTACCAAGAACAATTAAGGGTTAAATGTCAGGTGGCATTGTGTACTGCTTAGTGTTTAGCAGGTTTGATAGTTACAGAAATGTGCAAATATTATGATTACTTCACATGTTGATGTGTTCTTATCTATGTTTTTCAAACACAATAAGCGCATGCTAAAGTATTTACCTGTTTTTAGGGAGGTTTTAACTAAAATCTGTACATGCATCATACATGACAGGCAAATAATAAAACCCGTTCTGATTCTTAAGCATATTACTCCTCCATGGAGTTGGAAGCTATTTCATATGGATTATTCATAATGCATTTAGAAAGCAAAATTACATTCATGGGTAAAGTCTGATTTTTATTGTCTGTTCTTTCCACTATCAATTCTTTAGCCTCCTAATGAGTATATTGTATAATGCAGATGTGTATTATGTAGCCTGAATTCCTTTCTTTTAATAGATTAGTAAAATAAGTGTAACTGATGGATTTTTTTCTTTCACAATTTGTTATTCTTTTATAATTTCAATGACGTTAACCTACAGCATGGGAAATAAACCATTCTAAGTTTTTCTCCTGTATTAACTCACATGTACTTCCAATATGCCACGTCTGTGATTCAGATGATAGAAATCAGATAAAAATATCATCAAATATTTAACCAAAGCATGAAATGTCTTCTGTCCTAATGGAAAAATTTTGTTGAACAAGAAATAGACTGAAACATAGCAAAAATGTTCCTTCCTTCATTCATTCTATCCTTCCTTCCTTTTCATTGATTGATGTCATCATCATTTTATATGTAATATTTGAATGCTCTGTAGATGAACCTGATCAAGTGATATTGCTGGAGTAGGAAAAATTTAAATTTACACATATTTTAGGAGAGTGCCTCCTGTTCTTACATTTTATTCCACAACTGATAATGGTTCAGGAGAAGACCTTTTTATTCTTCCCGACCTCTGTGATTTCTCCTGCAATTTGGAAGCTGTTCTTCCTTTCTGTTAGTATTATCTATTCTTTTCTTTACTTACTAGTTGAGAGTTCATACATCCCCTCTGGAGATACTGTGGCGTATGGTTCTGCTTGTCCAATAGGGGGGTGTTGCATTTCTCCACGTTCAGTATCCTTTTCCTTTGGAGCCTGAGAGTAAAACCTCAGCAGTACTCCCTGCCTTTGCCAGCCTGAGGAGTCAGAGACTCAAAGTTGTTCCCAGCTCTTGCGCCTTCATTGTAGAGCTGCATTCTGCTCAGTGGGCTGCCGAGAAGGACCAGACCGAAACAAGATTTAGAAGAATTCTGGTGAGAACTGTTTATAGGGATATGGTATTTTAAAAGAATGTAGTAAACAAACAGAATTGTGGCATAAACAAAGATAATTAGCATAAACAATGTCGTTTTAGGACAGGTGGTTTAAAAAAACAAACAAAACAAAAAACCCAAATATGAACCCAATTTGAATGCTGCCAGTTTGGAACCACTGAACCTTAATCTGTACTTCATGAGAATTACCCAGGTTTGTTGATAAACTTGTTAACATGCGTTTTCTGTGTCTTTTGTGTCATTTTCTGGTCATTATGCCCTTTTGTCACCCAGCTTGAAAGTAATTAATCTATTACAAGGTAGTTTAAGGACTTTTTGCCCATAAAACATGATAGAAGGAAAATTAAAAACAAAAGGTTGTAGATGTTCATAGACATTTGAAATCAGTGTCAAACCTTAAATCAATTCTAACCTGAACTCATCTCATTGTATTGCAAATCTCTTTCTTTTATCTAAGTAATATTTTAGTCACTTGGCTAAATTTGTGTTAATGCATTTACTTTTGTCTTGCCTTAAATTCCAGAGGTTTTTTTTTTTTTTTTTTTTTTTGGTTTTTTTTGCTGTGGCTGAATCATTATTTATGTTATGTATTTATTTCTTAGTGTTGCTTATTTCTTACTATTTTTCTCTGTATCTTAGTGAGATGGTGCAGCAGTGTATAAATGTGTCCGGTGATCATGCAATATGAGGATGCTAGTTATTGTGAACTACACTATCTAAATGTACTATGCCGTTGTGAAGATTTTTTTTTCGGAGACATTTAGGTTTATTACTAAATGACGTTTTCTCTTAATGCCTTGTACTGAAATGTTTTGACTTAAATGAAATGTGGAGTGTGGTGAACAGAAAGCTGTTTATTTTTCTTGCATTAAGGATCAAAGTTCTTTATTGAAGTTAAAAAGATTTTTTCTCTTCGTTTTTTCATGGACAATGGGAACAAGGAATTTAAAGTGGGTATCTCTTGTTATTCTGTGGCCCTTCTTTTTGCTGAAATGAAAGCATTTGTGAATGAGTTTTGGTTTCTTGGAGTTATAAAAATGTGTGTAAACTAGTAAACCATGTCTCATTCATGTGCTATGGAGATTTCTCGTACTTCAGGGACAAAAATAATTTGGCTACTAACGAATTAGGGCTACCTGCCAGTGCCAACACATAGTGTAGGTAAGAGGAACACTATAAAGAAAAGCTTCTGGCAGCAAATCCGTTGAAACTTTCATATGTAACAGCGTTTCTATTTCTGCTCTTCACATCTTTGAAAGAAAGTGTGTTTTAGAAAAGAAAATGTTAAAAAAACAGAAGATATGATCTTTCTTAAAAATGTATGTGCAGCTCCACTTTAATATTTCTCATTGTGGAGACGCATAGGGTTTTATTATGTTCCATGCACACTTGCCTCCCCTACCCATCCCAATCATTTCTGTCACATTGAAACCTAAGAATCAGATGCATTGAGAACAAATGTAACATTAAGAAATGAAATTCACTGCATGGAGAAAAAAAGGTCTCAAAGCCTTGTAAGATTTTGATATTGGCAGTTTAAGGGAGTTAGATTAGCTGGGACACTGAGCAGCAATTTCATAAAGGATATGTTCTCTCATTTAGGACTTCAGGAACATTATTGAGAAAAGAAGGGAAAGAGTTAATTTGTGTTGCCTGTTGTTAAATTTTTAGTGTAGTAGTTAAAGAAGACACAGACCCAAATCATGTTTTCTTGGCATATTTTTAATCAAAATCTATTTCAAAATGTAGTCAATATTTACTACCTATTTTGGCTTTATTTTTTCTCTTTTTATATTAATGAAGATAGAGATACCAAGGGGTAGGATTATTTAAGCACTGGTTGTAGAACTTTTGTAATGATCTTTGACTTACCGTTTAAATCTATTTTATATTTATCCAATAAAATAGCATCCCAATGAAAAAGAATCACAGCATTGAAAATGAGAAATGATGCCTTCAGATGAGAGAGCACAAAATGAAAAAAGTAATCATTTATGCTTAGTTTTTCATTTACAGTTAATATAGATTGCTTGACAAAGTTCTAAAACATTTTTATTCTAATTGTAGAGTTAAAGTACTAATTGTTTGCCTAGAATTCTTCCTTTTGGTTATTTACCCTAGGCAAGAGTTTGTTGGGCAATAATTTACAGAGTCCAAAGACTTTTTTTTTTCACTCCTCTCCTGATATCCCTTTTGTTTTTTCCCTTTTTTTATTTGCTATTGAGTTTCATAATATGTTTGAAAAGAGGTTGCAGGAAGATGTCACATAAAATTAAAGTTAATATTTTCTTTCTTCTTATCTGTACTATAAGAGACGTCTGTTAAAGATTTGTTAGAATAATGTATAGCATTCCTATTATTTAGTATAGAAAGGAATGAATTGATGTTCAAACTATTCAATTTCTGATTCATTTACTAATTCAACTTTGACCTTGAACCATAACTGAATATACAATATCAGATTCAGATTTTTTGTCATTTCCCCCACAGTATCATCAGGATGTGGAGAAAACTTTTATGCAAAATCCAAACTACCAATAATCAGAACACCTGGGAATGGGAAAAGAAGGATAATGAATGTCTATTTCTGAGGGTAGCACTTCTGTTTCCCTCTAGTCATAAACATAGCTAGAATTCGGAAATAGAGGTAAAGGTATTGCTTTTAGAAACCTAAGAATTATGGGATATAAATATTGGTAGTATACTTATTTCTAAAAATCTTAGCATTACTGGAAAAATAAAATGGATCTTATATGACCTATAAACAGTTTAAGAATATTTAATGTTTTAAAAGCATTCTTCTAGAGAAATTAAAACATATCCAAAAGATCCTGACAGGAGTTTAAAGAATCAAAGTGAAGTAGCAGAATATTATTTGGGCTTTTAAAAGATAATTGGGAGTCATTAACAGTTATGTGAAGGATTATTTTAGGGAATGTAATAGACATATATACACATACAAAAGTTAGGAATTCAGGAGAAACTTTTTCACTTATAGACCAATTGATCTTTTGAATTGTACCAAATTCTGATGAAGCTGCAGTTTGGGGAAGAAAATCTTGAAAAGAGGAAATATTTCATAGAAATACAAACAGGGTTCATTTCCCTTATCTCATTTGCAACATAAAATCCTATGGCATGTGTTACACGGTCAAACAGTGTTTAAGCTTTAAGAACCTGAAGGAGGTATTGTGGTGCATATTTAATGGCCAATTTGAATTGAAGAAGTTGGGTGAAATCAAGGTATGCTTGAGTAACATTTGGGGATATTTGAGATGTCAGGCTGAGATAATGAGTAAGTTAAGTGTTAGAGGTGTAGGCATAACATATCAAATGAACAGGTTTGTGTGTTGTGTTTTGAGTATTTCTCCTAAAAAATAAAATAATTTCCTCGTTTTGGTTAAGTTTTATACTTGCCAGTATCTTCACTGATTTTTTTTGGAAGTGTAATGTAGTAGAAAGCGCTATTAGCTGGATGTAAGATGTCAAGTGCTAGTTCTTCTTACAAAATGAGACCTCTTTGATTCTTATTATATGCATCTGTAAAAGAGAAGGTAAAGTAGATAATTTCTAAAATCTGTCAACTTTAAAATTTCATCACTTTGAACTACATTCGAAAGGTCCCTAATCTCTTAATTCTAGTGATCAGAATCCTTGCATTTATGCAGCTATTAATTGTCTCCTATAACCAGCCTTTACATGTAGGGTCACTTTAGTTTACCTGTCAGTGAGGTGTCATTGTATAAGAACAAGCAACCATAGTATATCTTAGGAGTTTTCAATTGAAGTGTACTATGTATAATTCTTATTTAGGATGAAGTGCCCCCAAGTTTGCTCTGAGCTGTTTGAAGTGTTTCAGAAGATCAGACTCACATTATGTGTGCTTAAAACTCTCAGACATCAGATCACCATCCTTAACAATTACAAATATTGTAAAAGATAAATTATGTATGTCTTACTAAACAAGGCACTGTGGGGAAAAAAGAAAAGCATTAAAGTAGCACTTTAGGTCAAAGAGCTGAAAGTCTATTTATTTATAAGATAAGATAAAAGAAAAAAAAAGAAAGATTAGACAACAGAGCATTAGGACAACACGGAGGCTGTGGACAGTACATACGTCTTTGTATGAATAAATAAAATATTGAGCTAGGTAGCAAGGTCAACTAAGATTATAAACAGGTAGTCCAAAGAAAGATTTTGAGTGTTTCTTAAAATTAATTAAATAACTATTAGCATTAGCATCAGACCAGCCACCTTGATATGCATTACACTGCAGTTGCTGGTTGACAATTTCAAGAAGAGAAATGTTAAACCCTTTGAGGCAAGAGTAGAGCAACAACCAAAGAAAGATACATTAAAAAAAAAACCAAAAAAACAACTATATTATCAGAGAGGACAAGCTTCACATAATGTTAATATCTTTTTATTTGGAAGATTGAATTTTTTTTTAACACACTGTTGGGGGAAAAAATGTAGTTATACCATGAGCAACATAGTCTTTGACTACACATCTAAACCTTCTGTCTTATCTCTAGTTTGAAAATATGTCTATGTCTGTGTCTATGGTATCATGAAATCTTTGCACAAATTAGTTCAAGTTTAAAATATAGGTTTATATATTTGAGATAACGTAGGAATTTGCTATGTTACAATTCATATTTGCATAATAATTATGATGTAGAGTTTTTAAAATTCTATTCCTGCCACTTTTAATTCAAGAATAAAGAATATTACTTTCTTATTCTTCTTGTATAGATACAAAGATTGTAAGAAAAAAAAAAGAAAGAAAAGAACTGTACTGAACCAGAACTACATTTAGAACTAGGACCAAAGAGAAATGTGCAAATATCCTACTGTTAAATCAGGAAAAAAATCTGGAAATCATCCAGTTGGGCAACTTACTGCTAATATATTTTATAATGCAGCATTCAGTTATATACAGAGTTGGCATATGTTCCTACGGTTTCTAAATTAAGAATTAAAACTTTGTGATGTATAAGTCCCTTAAATTATTTGGGTTTCAGCCATGCATCTATGAAATGGACTTAAAAATAAATATAAATTATTTATTCCCCAATGCTAATGAGCCAGCTTAAACTTATGAAAATTTATAAAAATATTTTGATACCTCTTAATGCAAGCCACTGAATTCAAATTTTTTAAACTAGGTTTAATTTTTGGTAAATGTTAAATGATCATAATTTTAATTTTTTTTGATAATATACTAGTCAGATATTTGAAAATTATGTTAGCATATAAAATAATACCTGTAAGAAATTGGTTGACCTATTTTTTTAGTTTTGTAGTTAATATAACTATAATTGTTTTAAGTGCACTTATGCTTATTGATCCCAGGTAACTTGTATAGTAGCAGTGCAGCTATAGTTTTCTCTTACGGCTTACAACTAATTAAATATCCTAAAAACACATCTCTTGTCATTTTACACGTAGAATGTCTGATACACTAATAGTTGTTTTTTGCAAGTATCTGTCAAGTTTTTGAATAATTAATTTGCTGATTTAACTTATTCCTGTACTTTAAACTGTACAAATTAAAGCTCATTTATTGGTGCATAATCGTGAGAATTAGTTGTTTTATAGAATAAATTATTGAATGACTAAAACAGTGATTTTTTTATTAATGTAAAAAGGTCATTGCTTTTTAAAGTATTCTTTGTACAAATATTTTGAAAACTAGGATATATTAAATAACTTCAATATATACAAATCCATTACGTTATAGATTTTTATAGTAAAAGCAAAATAAGAGGTTTTGCATTAGCTGTATATTCGTTAGACTGTAAGTGAAGCTTGAGGAAATACATAGATTTCTTTTTATGGGCAGCTGTATAACAAGCAAACAAAATCACCCATGAAACAGAACCCTTATTTTTGATATAAAATTGTTTTCACTGATATAATCTGTTGAAAGTCAGAAGCCATCCAAAGTGCTGATACCAATTTAAGAAGATGATCTTTTGCCTTAATTATACATCTGGGAAATATTAGCTGAACATTTTGTGGAGAACAGTGAATACCTTAGTTGCCAGTTGTCTAAAATGCTGCTAATGATCGACATAGTGCCAGTGTTTTGATGGCTAAAACCTAGGCTGAATATGAATACAAAGAACACAGTTGGAAAAAAAAAAAGCGCACATATTATACAAAACAGATTTCAACCATCTGCTTGGCACTTAAGTTTGCAACTATAGGCGATATATGAAAGAGACCACTGTCCACGTTATGAATAGTATCACTTTTATTGGTACCTTAGAAAAACCATAGGGTTTTGAATGCTTGTATAACCAATGATTTTCTTCAGCTGAATAATGAAAACAAGGGCCTCAGCCAAAATTTTGTTCCCCCCATAATCTCTTCTATGTCAGTCTTCTTATCCTAGCAAAATGGGTTTCACAAATAAAGTAGATCTCAGTGCTGCACCTCAGGATATTAAAAGATACCAGACAACACTAGGCAAGTGGCCCTTAGGATGAGAACCCCAGATGGTTATGAGATAAAATACTGTTTGCTTTAGGAATAGGTTATATTCCTGAGTCTGTTGCCTGCATACTATGGTGCATGTCAAATTAGCATGGAAGTTAATGGTCCTGAAGCACTTCTGAATTTAATGCTTGCCCATTTGTTCTAAATTTATAGTATTAAATCAGAATAGTACTATTTCATCACTAGTTCAGTAGAGGAAAATCATGCTATAGATATTAAATTATAGGCAATATCTAATTATTTGACCCATTTTATTTACCTAAAGGTGAGGGAGAAATTCCAAAGTGCTCAATAGAAGAATATTGCTAAATATTACATACTAGAAGCTTTTTACATTTGTAGACTAGTTGGTAAGAGCTGTTATAGACTGTTGCTTAGCCCATAGTAGGCAAAATGTACATTTTTCATATTGTATTTTCTTTAGCTGAAATGTATTTTGTATTTTTAAATGTTAGGAAAATTGAGCTATCAGAAAGTATTAAGTTATTGTTTTGTCTCGGTTTTATGGATTGCAAAATATATATTGAGGCCTTCTTAGTGCTTGATGAAGAAGTATGTGATTTAGGAAAATATAAAGAAATGCTGTCAGAATCCCTCTATATTTGTACCTATTTCCAATATGGTAGACACTACCCACGTGTCATTATTAAGCACTTGACATCTGGCTAGTCTGAAATGAGATGTAGTGTAAGTATCAAGTACACACTGGGTTTCAAAGACTTAGGTTACAAGAAAGAGTGTAAAATACCTTATTAATTTTTTTTATGTTGACTATATGTGAAAATGATATTTGGACATGTTGGCACAAACAAAATATATTATTAAAATTATTTTCACTTGTTTCTTTTTATTTTTTTAAATATGGTTACAGGGAAATTTAAAATTATATGTGTGGCTAATATTTGTGGTTCACATTGGACAGTGCTGCTTTATACCTTTCTGTGGATGCAGAAAATGAATACCTCTATCTGTATCTAGATTCTAGTAGTCCACAGCTCAGTAGGGTAACAATGAGACAGGAAGACATAGGTTTTTATTGAGTGTCTTCCTTCTTAGTTTTCTTCTATGAGAAGGTGAAATGTTATCCTTTTTTTAAAAGCCGTAGTAGTAACATTCACTGGCACAGATATGTCTATTATTTACTCCATGAATACTGTCACTTAATCCAAAATTCCATGGAGTTACAATGAAAAGGAAGATGTTTGCTTAAGAATTGTATACATTGTTATAGAGATTATATGGTTGAAATGGGCAATTAGATTTACCTTTTGAAATGCCACAATGTGTATCTTTAATCTCTCCATTGAACTTTAAAGAAGTTCGTGGTTGGGTAGTAATACCTTTAGCTTATGTATCTTAGCTGATACATATAATTTCTTAAATTGACCCATAAGACATGATCCAAGCTTCCCCTATACATGTGGAGATATACTTATAGAGATAGATATAAAGATAGAGCTAACATTCAGTATGTACTTATTATATGTTGCAGACTCTGTTATAAATTGTTTTACATGCATTATTTCACTCTAGCCTCACAAAGTCTTATTTTGTGTGCCCATTTCACAAATGCAGAAAATGAAAAATAGTGAGAGAGTTGCCTGATTTCTCTCAGATAATAACTGGCAGAGCTGGGATACAAACTCAGACGTTCTCACTCTAACCGTCATTCTCAGCCATCACATTATAATATTGGTCTAGATAATAAACTACTTCTATAACTTTATAATCTTTTATTTATTTTAGTAGGAGAAATTTCTTTCAACAAATACATTTTAAAACGCACAATGCTGGGCATTATTTTAGATGCTGAATAAATATTGAACATGCAGACAGTATAAATGACATACGGTGATTGTGATATAAACTTCTAATTTTTCTGAATGAATTAAGTCATTTGTGGCACAAGATGATAAGCTAGGAGGTGGTCTATATCCAAACAAATAGGCACTTACATAAAAGGTTTCTCATTAATAACTACTTGGAACTGTTTTTGAGAGATACTGACTTCCAGTGTACATTATAGATGGAAACTTCTTACTGGGAGAAGTGTAAGTGTGTAATATTTCTCAAATCTCTCTCTCTCTCTTTTTTTTTGGCAGTGAGCCACCTACTGAAATAATATTTTTACAGACAGACAGTGTCTTTGCTCAAAAAGTTTATCTGATTAGTTTTTGGTAGCTCGGTGGGCAGAAAGCCTCTTTACTGTATAGTAATTTTTAAGTATGTCAGTGTTCATATCATATGGTGATATTAATATGGAAAACTTTGTCATGAATTGGTAAATAATAAATAATACTTTAATTAATATGATATTAATCCTTTAACTTGTGGCCAGGATGTACTAATTTTATTGGGTAACAGGAAGGGTATGGTAATTTTGAGTAGAATACTCAATTAGGTATGATAATAAAATAATTTGACTCGTAATATGAGTACAGGTTTATGGGAACAATAAGGCATTTAAGAATGGAAATAAATCTCATTGTTTTAGACTACTGGACTTCTCAATTTTAGTACTAGATTAGTATACATTAGTGTAGGCTTATAGTGATCCATGGATCTCTGTTTTAAGTCTTGATTTTTTAAGTGTTGTTCCATATGTAGATATATTGGAAGGCTTCTGGTGCTTTCTTACATTTATTGAAACCTTACTAAGGATATGCATATGACTTTGTAGTCATAAGTGGGCTTTGAAGTTAGACTGCTTAAATTTATTTTACAGTGCCACTATTAGTTATGCAATCTTTGCAAGTTACATAAATTCTCCATGCCTTAATTTCTCCATCTGTGAAATAGGAATTATAGCAATTCCCATATTTAGGTCATTTTACTGCTTAAATAAGAAATCACATGTGACTTAGCATATTTAGAAAGTATGTATTATTATTTTTCTTTAAAGGATTTTAATCATTTAGAAGGAGTTCCAAGGATACTCCACATAATATGACAGGCAACATTAGACTGCATATGGTTATATAAATATCAAGTACTCAGTAAATTATATTGAAACCAGTGGTTTGTACAGGATTTATTACAATTACAACTGCATCCTAAAAGGATGAAAAGATATTTAAAATATCGTTTCGTGTCACTACTTATGCATGTATTTATTATATAAGTGTATATTTTAAACATACATATATAGATCATATATGTGTATATTTTGTATACATATTTAAAACATATGTGGTACATATATATGTGTAATATATACTATGAGTGATTTTGTGGCATGAATATTGTGAGTGTGTGTTTGTATAAAATAAAATGAAGGAAGAGAATTATTTCTAAAACTAAAACCTTGGCTGAGAATACTTCTGAGTTACATTAGTTATATTGAGGCTCATGGTTATTATTTTCTGAAGAAAAGCTCACTGTTGTACTGCTAATCACAATTGTTTTGAGGGTCCTTGATGTCTGAGGAAGTAACTTATTTTATGAATCCTTAAATTGTCTTCAATAGAAGTATTACAAAATTCAGAGGCATTCTTTACATTGCCATTTTTAGTCGAGACCAGATAAGAGAAAGAATATTGAATGATAACTTAGTGGAAGAAGGCATTTCTATAAGTAGCTAAACTAATGTTTGCCAGGTATGTAGATTTCTTGGTGAAAGGATACAGGCAGAGATCTAAGAAAAGGCTAACAAGTCCCTTAACAGTTATTACATCCAGGCTGTTGCTAAGAGATGAGGAACAATCAGTTCTGGACTGAGTTGTATTCTTGCCTAGATTGAGGGCCCTCCCACCTCTGTCTTTAAAATTACTCCAGGTTTCGGAGTATATAGCAAAGCAAGAATTTTCCTCAGGAAACACTTTTGGATCTGCTCAAGTAGCTGAAGAGCACCCCACTGATATCCTGGAGTTCAGTATAGTGCAACAGAGTAGGAGCTATTATGGTCATTTAAAGCATGTTGAAGCTTTATATTACGCACTGTCCATTCTGAAACATAAGGGTTATTTCTGCACATTTTGAGCAGTATTTCATTTCATTGAGTCCTCCAGGTTGATTTATCTTTGAAAGTCATCCAAAGTTAACTAAATGAGTTAAATTAGAAGATAAGGTAATTTTATATGCTTTTATATGATTTAGTTGCACATCTACATTTAGGGTGATGTAGACATTCATTTAGAACACTTTAGTGAACACTTACTATTTGAATACCAGTAGTCCTCCCTTATCTGCAAGGAATGTGTTATAAGACCCACAGTGGATCTCTGAAACCATGGGTATTACTGAACTCAATACAGTATATATTGTTTTTTCAATTTGATAACTGAGATGGCTACTAAGTGACTAACAGATGGGTGCCATATACAGTGTGGATACCCTGGACAAAGGGATGATTGACATCCAGGGTGGACCAAAGCAGGATAGCCCGAGATTTCATCACGCTACTCAGAAAGGTGCACAATTTAATTTGTGAATTGTTTATTTCTGGAATCTTCCATCTAATATTTTCAGACTGCAATTAACTGTGGGTAACTGAAACTGTGGAAAGCAAAACCGTGGATAAGGAAGCACTACTGTAATTCGTCTGGCAGGATAAATGTGAATTAAAGGAGTGGGGGTAATACAGGAAAGAGTGAAGAATTTATCACTTTATCAATATGAGAATATCATTTTTAAAATACTACTGTTTTCCATTTGCAAACTAAAACTTGTCTTCGAAACTAATAGCTTTAGACTTTGGCATAATTATTTTAGAATTGCTGTTGCTGACAACATTTAGGCACTTATCGATCATGATGGCAAATCTAAGGCATTAGTCCAGAAGATTTTTGATTTTACATTTAACTGAAAACAGCCTGGTCATTTAAAAAATGTTACAGTTTATTCAGATACATAACCCTTCTTCATTTTTCTGTCATTGTGTAATTTCAAAAAACTCTATATGTACAGAAAAGTTGTAAGAATAGTACAATGAGCATCCATATATTATATTTTTCACTATTAACTTTGACCATTTTGCTTTTTTTTCTCTTTATATTTTTTCTTTTTTTTCCTTTTCTGAAGAAAAGAAAGTGAGTTGAGGCTAACACTCCTAAAAACTAGGACATTCTCCTATATAACCACAATAACATTAACATATGCAAGAAAGTTAATATTAATACAAGAATAATATTTCACATATAGTCAATATCCGCATTTTTCTAATTGTTCTATTAATGCCTTTTATAACTCTTTTATCTTTTTAAATCAAGGATCAATTAAATCAAGCATCAGGTATTATATTCAGTTATCATATATTTCTAAGTCTCCTTAAATTATACATAGTACTCTGCCATTCTTTGCCTTGAAATTCATTGACATTTTTGAAGAATCTAGGCTACTTATCTCGCATAATGCCTTACAATTTGAATTTGTTTAACTGTATCCTCCTGATTAGATATAGGTTAGATACAGAGCTTTTTAAGACAGTATAGGACATCATCTTTTTAAATATCACTTGAGATTATAATTAGATCTTTCAGAAGTGGGTACCTACCTAGTTCAGATTTTGGTGTACCACATACACGGAGACTTTTTTTTTTGTCTTAGAGTTTAAGAGATTTAATTTGAAATCAGAAAGCTATCTGAGCTATGGTGATTTGTCTTGCATAGAGCTATTTGGCACTAGTTGATCTAGTTGAAGAAATAGAGCTTCCTTAGTCCAAGAAGTCATTGCAACTTATCTGTTAAAGTCTACTCTAAAGATAGCCATAATGACATTTTTTTTACAGGTAATAATCTAAAAATATTGATTACAATGTCTGTGTACTAGCATGGCACTGTAAAAGTAAATTTTGGTGTATTTCATACTTAAAATTACAGTGGTCACACTTTTTGAGAAAATGCTTGATGCCAGCTACCTCAGGAAAAAAATTGAACTCTTCCTCATTCCTTATTTACCATTCTCACAAATTGAAAATCAGAACTAATCTTGTTTAAAATTTTAAAAATTTATTTCACAAGTTTTGAAAAAAATTAGAAGCAAGTACATGCTATTCTCTATATTAACTCTGCTACATTACTGTTTTAGAAATATATGTCAACTACTCTACTTTATATTGTGCCTCTGTATTCAGAGAATTTGTCAAGTTTGAAAATTGCCCCTGTTTAGAGGTGTAAACAGGCTGCACAGGCTCTAGAGTCAGATGACTCTATTCAGATCCAAGCTGTACATTTATTTCACTAGCTGTGTGATATTGAGCTAATTACTTAACCTCTCTGAATTCCATTTTTGTCTTATATGAACTGATTATTTATGGTTATTAAGTAATTGAATGGATATAAACTGTTTAAAATTGGACCATGGGCATAGTAAGCACTAAATAAACATTAGCTATTTTTATTGATGGTGAATTGTCAATATTTGCAGTAACTAAAGGGGATTCCTGAATGGCACTTAGAAGCTGGAACAGGTTTTTAAAGCAATAGTAAAATGTACATTCTTTCGTGAAGTTTTTATTGAATACTTGTATGTGCTAGACACTGCTAGCTTCTAGAGATTTAAAAATGAGCAGGACACATATGACTTTTGTCCTCATCAAGCTTATAGTCTGTTAGGGGAAACAGACATTAAGCAAACAATTGCAATACAGACAAATGTGAAGGGGGAAATAAGTACTAGGTATTATGGAAGAATACAAGGAGACCTATTCCTGTTCTGTGTGTTAGAGAGGGCCTTTTTCAGGAGGATGGTAAGAATAAAGATGAAGAATGGTAGATTTTTCCAGACCTACACAGTTGCATAGACCAGAATCCTGAGCTGGAGAGTAAGATTGTGTAATTTGCAAGTCTGGTCCCACCTTATGCAAAATGAGTTCCCTTGAGCAAGTTAATCTCTCTGTGTCTGCCTTAGTTTTACTCATTTGTGAAGCAGAGATAAGAACAGTACCTATCTCATAGGGTTATTTTTGAGGAGTAAAAGAGTTAGATGTTCATGGACAACTAAGAACTGTCCTTTTGATATTTTAAAGTTCCCAATAAAGGCTACATTATCAGAGGATTCAGCTTGTCCTAAGTCCTGATAACAACAGTGTACCCGCACTGAAGGACCTAAAACACCTTCGTTTATTTCTTAGTTGTAACTTATGCCATGATCCTATGCTGCAAATTCCCTTCAGCTTTCGTACTTCTTCCCGTGTAAAAACACACACGCAGCTTTCTTTCGTAGGCTTACATGAGTCTGATCTTCAAGACACAAGTCAGAATATCAAGCTGAGCAGATTTATATTTTTCCTTGGTGTATTAATAAAAATGCCATTTTGCGAGAGCAAAAAATAACCTGGCCAAATTGCTGCATTCAGGTAAACTTTAAATGGCTTTTGAATGAATTAAAAATGAAGCGTTCTACTAATGTTCTTGGAAAGTTTATGGAACAAAGTCTGCTTTACCAATGTGAACAACTTAGCCATTTTCTCTGCATGTTGCTCTCTTCCCCACATGACTCAGTAATGTAGTTACATTTATTGGTTGTTTACTTACTTTTAATGCCCTTCATTCCACTAAGGTTTGTGAGGGGTTGAGAAAGGGAGCTCCAGAAAGCATGGTTTGAATTGAAAAGAGACATTGTGTGGTCAGAATGAGGATGAGTGGAGAAACTGTAGGAACTTTGGTTTTGAACAGCCTGTTGATTGTCCCTTTTAAAAATGGAAACGCTAAAGAATGATTTAATTTGATTAAACTGTTAAGTTGTTATTATCCTGTTCATTGATGGCGTCTGATAAACTTCAATGGTTTTATTTAACTGTAAGATTTCTAAATATAACATTTTCTGTTGGTTCAATACAAGCTGTCATGTTACGTTAGGTCTCAAAAATAGTAGTTCTCAAAATTGTTTTCAAAGGTATTAGATATCATCAGGTAAAAACATGTATGCTCATAAAAATTAAGAATTGTACAAATATAGACTATACTTATCCTGACATATGCTATTTAATTATATACTCTATTATGACTTTACTTATGAGCAGTTGGATTTTGTTTTGTTACAAAGGTTTTTTTTTTTTTTTCCTTTCACAGTGGGATTAATAATTTTAACAGCTAACAGGTTCGTTTTCACTTTTTCTATATTGGATACTTATTGTCAAATCCTCAGTCAAAGACTAGCCCCATGACGTATGAACTTTGACTTATACTTTGAAGACCTCTGAATTTAATTGGCTATCTGATATTATTCAGCTCACAGCACAGAATTTTTTTATTAAGGCAAAAAATAACGGTAGGAGATAAATGAAGCTACATTATCTTTTATTAACAGTTTTGTAACTACCAGTGTTTGACAGTGTTTGGTTTTACTTCTTTCTGTTTTTCATTTATATCATTACTCAATGTATAACTTTGTTTCCACAATGTGACATAATTTAAGATTTTATATTAGCTTGTTGTTTTTACCTTTCTTTGTTTTTTGGTTTTTTTTTTGAGACAGGATGTCATTCTCTGTTCCCTAGGCGAGAGTGCAGTGGCGTCATCACAGCTCACAGCAACCTCAGACTCCTGGGCTTAAGCAATCCTTGTGCCTCAGCCTCCTGTGTGGCTGGGACTACAGGCGTACACCATGTTCAGTTTTTCTTTTTTTTGTTTTGTTTTTTCTATTTTTTTGTAGAGACAGAGTCTTGCTGTGTTGCTCAGGCTGGTCATGAACTTTTTGGCTTCAAGTGATCCTCTTGCCTTAGCCTCAGAAAGTGCTAGGATTACAGGTGTGAGTGAGCCACTGTGCCTGGCCTTGTTTTCTTTCTTTCTTTCTTTTCTTTTTTTTTTTTTTTTTTTTTTTTTACCAATGTTAATGTGGAAATAATACATATCTGGGGCAAAATGAACCATTATTATTTAAGGAGTAGCTTTATGCAGGATAATTCAAATATTCTGCTGATCTACTTTGAATTTCTACATGTAGTTGATATGCTACATTTTTAATGTGTAGCTTTTCTGTTTTTATTTTGTTTTTTAGAAGTCATAGTTTTAAAAAAGATTATCAAAAAGCCAATTAATTTATTATAATTATATTTGTATATTATTTTAGTAATTATATTTATTTGCCATAAATTATTAACAGCTCATTAATTATGAATTGACAGTTCTTACATAGTAGTGGATAACAGAAATTAAACATATATATGATAGGCAGTTTTCTTTGAATTAACTGATTTTTAAGGGTCCAAGTTTTTACTTATTAGCTATTACCTGATACTTTTCTTAGTTGTAAGACCGTGGATGCTTAAAGACCATTATCAGAATTATAACTACAATTTTGAAAAAATTGAAACCAGATGTCTGTCCTACTTTATACAAGAATGACCAACATTAATTTCCTTATTTATAAATGGAATAAATAATGAAAAATTAAGGAATAATGTTTATCTTCTTTTATTATAAATGTATACTTTTCTGCATTTTACTTAATATAACTTAATGATGAAAATAAACACACATAAAATTATTTTATAGGTTTAGAAATTCAGATATTTAATAATAATGGTAAAGGTAAAAAATTCAATACATCTTCCCGATGTCAGTTTGTTGGACTTTAATATTAGAGTTCTATTTCAGTTAAAGTATGACTTGTCAATTCCCATAAAATTCCTTGGCCACACACAAGAATTGAGCAACATTAAGGCCAGAAAAGAAAATCTACATTTCTGCCTCAAAGGGTCCTCTCTGCTAACAGATATTGAATCTCCAAGATCTCGATTTTCTTGGCTGCTTGGACTCAACTGCAGATTCTGTGTTTTTCCTGGTACCTGGCCCTGCTTACACTTCTTTGCTTTTCCTCTGTATTTTCTCTGGGCTGATTTGGCTTCCCTTCAGGTTTTCTTACCCTATTTCTCCTGGGAGACTTGGTGTAATCCAGTGTCCTCATCATTTGCCCAACGGATTTTCGCTAGGGAGTTCCGTGACTGTTAGATACCATAGTTCCGTCATCTCCAGTTGCTCCTTGATGCTCTTATTACTTTAGAGTGCATTCCATGACCATCTAATGGATACTAAATCTTTTGGGTTCTGGAAAATGTAATGCCCTTTTGGAAACGAATGAATTTCAAGGTGAGCTTCTTTGTGACTTTGTGAGGATGTCTACATTTTGTGGAACATATGATATCAACACACTAAAAGTTGTAAATAGAGTTTGGTTTGACTCATGACCTTTAAAGTATAAGTCGCTTATAGCAGACTACCAATGGTTCTTAAAGACAAAATGCAAGCAAACAGAAGTACTATTTTGCAAGTTTGTTAAAGATAGATTTTAACATCCATAGTTTTTATCTTTGGGATGAAATACAGATTTTATAACTTGTCCGTAAAATATGATAAAGAGATCTGTAGGCATTATATAGCCTGTGAAGTAAACAGGAAAATCAAAATAACTGTTTGTCGGGATCATCATCATTTTATTAAGGTGAAGTATTTTTCACTAATTATGTATAGTTTCTTAAATGTCGGATCTTGTAGCCCTATTTAATGTATAAATGTGTGTGTATATACATATATGTATGCATGTGAAGTAAGAATGAAAGATAAGGAAAGAAAGAGAAGAGGAAAAAAAGAGGTGACAACTAGGAGGCAATAGAGAAAGTGATAAAAATGAGAGGGAGTGCCTTTAGTAAAATACTATTAATTCTTCACAGAAGTGATATACTTCCAGTGGAAAGGATGACTTCCCTTTCTCTGAGAAGTAGAAGCTATCAGAGAACCAAGAAAGAGCCTCTCCCAAAGAGGTTATGTGGTTTATTTTAGGTGAATTTGAATGATTGCTATCATGGCTAGAAGTAGCAAAAAAAGAGGTTTGCTAATTTACAATAATTTTTGATAACCTTGATACATATGATCCATACTACAATCCTTTTGGAAAAGCAAAGCAAAGAATGTTGAAATTTTAAAATGAAGTTCTCTAATTGTGATTGTCCTAATTTTTTAAAAAAAATTTTTATTAGGAGATCCTTTGTTTCTCTTTCTTTCTTTCTTTTTTTTTTTTTTGGTACTGCAGATGATAGATAAGAATTGTGAGGTCCTTTCTGGCATACAACAAAAAGTTCTTTATCCTATTAATTAATGCAGATCTATTTCAGGTCCTCTTCGGAATAGGTTTCTTGGTATTTCACTGTCTCCTGAAGTTGGTGAACCTTACAATCCAAGTTTTTTGAGAACCAATCTTCTCAAAGGCTTTTTTTTTTATGTTGATCATTATAATCTGATAAGCAGGACTCAAGAGCAACCTTGTCCATATACTATTTGCCACTACTACAAAATATTACTCAAATCTATCATCAAAATCATGCTTCTTTGTTAGGACAAAAATGTATGTCTTAATGCTTTAAAACAAAGAAACAAAGTGCTATAGGGTAAAAAAAAAACAGAATTTTGAATGCACTGAACATAATCTACAAATTCAGTTGTCTTCACTGGAACATTGATTGAAAGTAGACTAAGCCTCTGAGCTGATAAGATTATATATCTTTATAATATTTGCTCTTCCCATGTAGATGATTCCTTGCCTGGGAAGCACAGCCTTTTTTTTTTTTTCCTGTCCTCCAGTACATATATTACACTCGTCGAGAAGTACTACAGTAAAGCAATAGAAAGAAAACTTGTTTAACGTATTAAATATCATTCCCTAATGAGAGGCACTTTCTTCTTATAAAACCCATTTACTTCTTGGAAGATGGAAGATGTATCATAGAATACAAAACTAAAAATGCCTATATGAAGAGATTCTATTTATGTGAGTGTGAGGACTATCACTCCAGATTCAATCAAATTGAATAAAAAGTATCTGAGTAAATAAATAAGTTGGTTAGCAATTAAAATATCAAGTCATCCCAGTGTCATGGAATATCACATTGATTGTGAATATAGTAAACTCCAGCATGTTACTTCCCTTACTGAGTCTGTCCTCACAGCAGCCTACAGGGCTAATACTCAGCTACTATAACCAGTATTGCTATATTAGTTGTTGAAAGCCAACATTTATTCTCATTGGTTGGTATAATGCAGTATACCTTTGTGAGATATGTTAATTATCTTCTTTAATTACACTGCAGGTTGTTGTAAGGATTAAATAAAATAAAATATTATGACATAACATTGTCAGAGCAACATATACAAGTGTGACTTGTATCAGTTTGTTTCAAAGATGATTTTATTTATAGGAAAATTGGGATAAATGGATCAAGTTTTATATCACATCCCAAAAAATGTTATTGGATTTCAAACATATTTTTTTCTGGCAAAATCATTTACGACATAGGATATTCTGCTTCAGACAATGTAATGTGGTATAAGCCCCTTAAATAAAATTTAAAAACAGCACAGCAATAACTTTCCTACATACAGGTCACTGTTCACAATTTACTGTTCATCTTCATATTTAACTTGACCATGAGATGGAGTTTTCAAAGGAGAATACTTTTTCTGTCACCTATTACTAAATTACCAATTATATTCCAAAATTACATGTGAAGTTTTTCTTGCCGTGTAAGACAGTGTCACAGAAGATGATGTTAGGGACCAACTATGAACCACTTTCCTATCATTTTAATATCAGCGAGATGTTAAAAATCACAATGATGCACCACTTGTTCTCCACTAAAATTAACTCTTCAGTAAATGAATTCAAATATAACACACATATGATTATTAAGGCATTGTACACATTTTTGGTGTGTGAGAGAAATTCCATTGAATTCTAACTATAATAGAGAGCCAAAGCATTGTACCAATATCTGAGGTCATAATTTGTGGTTACATTATGAAAACATTGTATTGCTATGATAATTGTAAAAATTAAAATTTATGATAACATATTTGTGATACTTTGTTGGCACAGCACATGGAAAATACACCATTGCATGAGTTTTCTATTAACTAGTTTCATAAGACAGGAATAAAAGAAGTTTATAATGATACAAATTTAACCATATGAGCTTAACCAATTTGATGAGGATCTCAAGTCAATAGTGATAATTTAAATATTGTTAGAAAACCATAATCAAAACAATTCCCTACTATATTCATTCTGGGAATCGCTGTGATCCATTTTTTTTTGAAAATTTCTTTCCTTTAAATTTAACATTTTAGCAAATATTCATTATCTTCTCAAAATGTGGAAGGATAGGCTACTGGTTGCCTATAAATTATAGACCTTAAAAATGTAATTTTTCTCTATTGCACTTGATTTAAAAGTGTATCACTTTCACTCACAACTGAGGAACATCTGATAGAAAGGGAATGAAGCATTTTTTGTGTTTTTACCAAAATTTCACCTGGATTTGTCAAATTATAAGGCCTCTGTAAATTATTTTCACACAATTTTTCTACCGTGTCACCTTGTGTAATTTCTTTATGTTAAAATCTCTTCCTGGGACTGGAAAAAAAAATCAGAAAGATTTACTACAACAGTAGGTACAGGCTAAGAAAGTAGTGACTACAAAGTATATCAAATATGAGAGAAGTAATAATATGACACTCTTCATGTGGCTTAATCTCTGATGTTAAATTCATGTAAGATTTTTTATTGTTCTGTAACATTCATAAATTTGGAAGATCACTCAAATATTCAAAAATACCTAAGTATTTTATCTTGGTGCAATTCGGTAAATATCTGTTGAATGTTTACTAAATGCAAAACCTTTTTAGGCAACATTGTTCATTTGAATACTAGAAATGTTTATGCAAACATCGTGAGATCATATTACATAACAACTACAGTAGCCACCCACAGAATGCCTTGGGAACAAAGAGGGGGAAAAAGAAATTCAAACTGTGAAGACTAGATAAGGTTATATAAAGGTGGTGACTTTTGAGGTGGGATCTAGATGTCATGTAGGCTTTTGGAGCACCTGGTATAGGGTTGAAAGGACATCCCAGACTGAGCATCAGCATCAATAAAGCTACATACTTATTAATATCATCAGCTTTGAACATGGAAAGAGTCTTGTGTGGCTGAGACACGATAAAAATCCCCCCCCCCCCAGGAGGTCCCCAAACTCTAAAATTGGCTTGTATTCTGTAGGCATTGAGAATGTATTTTTTGAACTTGGAGCAGAGGTTGAATTATGGACTTTATGATAATGTATCTTTTGGTTATGCTACTTCTTAATTTAATAACTTTTGACAACTCTCAATTGCCTGTAGCATCCTTTTTGGTGTTCAAATGATTTTTTTTTTTTTTTTTAATAATCAGACTTTAACCTCACCTTCTGGCTTTTTATCCTCCCATTAATCTAGCCATCTGACTACCAGTTCTTACCTACCACCCTAGTCTCTAGCCACTTTGTATCACTCTGTATTTCTTTCAATTCTTTGTTCACACTGCGCATTTATTTATTTTATATAGTTTTGGTATAACCTTATCTTTGAAGCTGCCTCCCTTGACTGACTGAGAGTCATGTACTCTCTCTGACTTTCATAGGATCTTCTTTTTACCTGTATTTTAGTATTTTTAACAGTTGTTTCTCCTCGCTAGACTGTGGTGTCACTAGATTGTGAGTGCCTCAGCTAAAATTCATCAATCTTTATTTCCTCATGCCAAGCACCATATCAACACCACAGAGATACTTATTGAATAGGATTGAATTTTCAAACCTAATATAGATTTAATGGCATGTTAACTTATTTTTAACAGATATATATATATATATATATATATATATATATATATATGACACATGTTACATATGAATGTTATGGAAACCATTTGTCTATAGGATTTCATTTTCTGTGTGATATTATCACCTAAAGACTGGTTTAAACTTTGACTATGCATGTGAAACAAAATATAGTAAATCACAGAGAAAAATATTTGTAAGGTACAAGTGACCCATGAATGCAGGCGGATTTCCTGTTCTCTTTGTACTCTCACAAGTGGAGGTATTTTCCTTGACACAAAACCCTGGGTTTATTTTGTGGGCTGTTAATTCTAAATTTAAATGGGAAAAAAATATATGCACTGTGTGAGAATTGAATTTCAAAGGAATCTTATTAATATTCTTGTACTCTAAATGATATATTGATAATCAATGGCTGCATGACATTAGACGTTTTATTCTTTCTTATTTTTTTTTTTTTGTTTTCTTGCGTTCTTTCTTTCTTTTTATCAAGACTGAACAGGAAGCCGTGTTGGCAACCACCACATTGGGTGGGAATCAGGAGGAGGTATACTAGAAAAGAGTGGAAACAAAGATTGCTTTGGTCTTTTTTTAAGGAGGAACAACACACTAGCTGGTTTACAGTATTATTACTCTCTGAAAAAAGTGGGAGCCCAGGGGAAAATTATCCAGTATTTCGACTAGTTCATCTTTAACCCCGCAGACTATAATCATTTCTGTATTATTTGCACTTAATGAAATAATTGTTATATGCTGGAAGTTAGTGATTGCCATTTTGGACAGAATGAGGGAGTTTTACTTTGAAAAAAATAAATTAGTAATGGAGTGGCAGGGAAGAAAAGACAGAACAGCTTTTCTGTTTTCCGGTTTGGATTCTGCTAGTGGCTTTGCTGCCTTGCCTGCAGTGATGGGTATTGCCAGAACTTAGGGAAAAACAAAGCTAAAATGGCAACATCTCTTAGGAAAATCTGTAAGATTGTAAGAAGGCTGGGTGGTTGTGGGGAGTGTGAGTTGGAGAGCAGATGCCTTTGGTCTGAGTTTCAGTCCTCACAGTCTGTTTGCTTTCTTGCTTTGAAATATTTTTTGTTTCTACCTCCTTGGTTTACAGGGAGCTGGGGAGGCTCATTTTTGTTGTTGTTTTGAAATGTAAGTTTGCCAACAAGTGAAACAGAAAATAACTGCTGTGACAGACATGTCCCCCAAGACCTTTGCTTCTAAGGGAAACACCTCAGCTTCATGTTTAAAAACAGAGGCCCCAACATTGGAATACCAAATTCTTTTTGTCTGCAGTGCGATATGAAAATGTAAAATTGTCCCTTTGGATTTTTTACATTTTTCTAAAGGTCATATCAACTTTGAGGTCTTAGAGTAATAGTTTTGCTGCTGCCATGATTTGCCTTTCTTAGGGCAGACATCGTGTTAGTGCTGAACAGCTGCTTTAAATTCTACTTATGAACGGAAATTTGAGGTTTTTAAAATGCTCTTATTTAATCATGATCAGACCTCCTTTGATTGATGCACTGCTCCTGTTGATTATTTTGTACGTCTTTATTAGGCTTCCTTGGCAGCACAGAGCCTGTTCTAACTTAGATTCCCTTTGAAAGAGTGTATTAGGTGGATTATGTAGCAGTAATTATCTCAACTACATAGATGGAATAATTATTTTAGATATTTGGACAGTTAACAAATATTTTATAGATCCGACACTGTGTCAGCCCAAGTACATAAAAATGAAGATAATATATGTGGTCTCTATTCTCATAAAGTCACTAGTCTAAATAATAACTCTACCTAGTTATCCATTAAAAAATTTTATATACCCTTTTCATAATATCTGTGATTAGCCATCATCAACATTGTGTTTACAGACCTTATCTTAATGAACAGGATATTTTTGTTTTGAATTATACCATTGTACTCACCTATTATTGTACAAACTGACTATTTTGAGGCCCTAAAATAAAGTTACAATGGAAAATTTAGGACTAGGTAAGATTTTTCAGATTCTCTTTACTGACATACTTCTTTTCTTCCACTTGAAATTTTTGGCAGGCATATCGCATAAGGAATAGGTCTGTGGATCAAGCCAGTGGCATTCTTGTCATTTTCTTTTTGGTCTTCACGAGAATATTCATGGAAAAAATGTAAAGAAGTGTCTACTTACAATTTATATGTAATCTTCATAAAAGTTGTGATCCTATACTCAATTCAGACATAAACCAAAATAGGAAATACGATGACAGAAGCAGAAAGGTCCTTAGTCCATGCTGGGAATTTTATCTTCGAACTAGTCTGTTATTAATCTAGAGAATTATCTATCTAGACTACTAGATTCTTTAAAATCTAGACTATACAGTCTTAGAGTTTATCTCTTACATGATATACTCCAAGGTTGTCTCTAAGCAAAAGACAGTCATCTCATAATAAGGAAGTATTTCAGATAAATTAAAATTAAACAAAAGGCGAATCATTAAAAACATTCTTTTCTATTGCTTTTTCAGAGTAATTTTATTTATTTTATTTTTTATTGTTTTTTTTTTTATTTCAGCATATCATGGGGGTACAAATATTTAGGTTACATATATTGCCTTTGCCTCACCTGAGTCAGAGCTTCAAGTGTGTCCATCCCCCAGATGGTGTGCACTGCACCCATTAGGTGTGAGCATATATATTCCTTCCTCCTCCCTACCACCTTCCTGACACCTAGTGAATGTTACTACTATATGTGCACTTAAGTGTTCATCAGGTAATACCAATTTGATGGCGAATACATGTGGTGTTTCTTTTTCCATTCCTCTGATACTTCGCTTAGTAGAATGGGCACTAGCTCTATCCAGGATAATAGAAGAGGTGCTAGATCACCATTATTTCTTGTGGCTGAGTAGAACTCTGTGGTACACACATACACATTTTGTTAACCCACTCACGTGTTTATGGGCCGTTAGGTTGTTTTCATATCTTTGCAATTGTGAATTGTGCTGCTATAAACATTCTAGTGCAGATGTCTTTTTTTTTTCCTTTGGTTAGATGCTTAGTAATGGAATTGCTGGATCAAATGGTAGCTCTACTTGTATCTCTTTGAGGTATCTCCATATTACTTTCCACAGAGGTTGTACTAGTTTGCAGTTCTACCAGCAGTGTATGAGTGTTCCTATCTCTCCATATCAACACCAACATTTATTGTTTTGGGACTTTTTGACTAAGGCCATTCTCAGTGGAGATAAGTGATATTTCTTTATGGTTTTGATTTACATTTCTGCAATGATTAGAGATGTTGAGCATTCTTTCATATGTTTCTTGGCCCTTAGTATATCTCCTTTTGAAAAGTTTCTGTTCATGTCCTTCGTCCATGATAGGGACATGGAGAAATTTTTGATAGGGTTGTTTGAATTTTTCTTGCTGATTTTCCTTAGTTCTATATAGATTCTAGTTATCAGTTCTTCATCGGATGTGTTGCATGTGAATATTTTCTCCCATTCTGTAGGTTGTCTGTTTGCTCTCGTGATAGTTTCCTTGGCTGTGCAGAAGCTTGTTAATTCAATCTAGTCCCATTTATTTATTTTTGTTGTTGCTGTAATTGTCTTTGGGGTTTTCTTCATAAATTCTCTGCCTAGGTCATTGTCTGTAAGAGTTTTTCCAACATTTTCTTCTAGAGTTCTTATAGTTTCATGCCTTAGGTTTAAGTCTGTTATCCATTGTGAGTTGATTTCTGTGAGAGGTGAGAGGTGAAAGGTGCATATCCTGTTTCAGTCTTTTACATGTGGCTATCCAATTTTCTCAGCACCATTTATTGAATAAAGATTCTTTTCCCCAGTGTGTGTTTTTGTGTCCTTTGTCAAAGATTAGATGGCAGTATGAGAAAGGTTTAATATTTGAGTTCACAATTTTGTTCCATTGGTCTATGTCTCTGTTTCTGTGCCAGTACCATACTGTTTTAGTTACTATAGCCTTGTAGTATAGCTTGAAGTCTGGTAAATTGATGCCTCCCAATTTGTTTTTTTTGGCTCAAGATTGCTTTTGCTATATGGGGTCTTCTCTGGTTCCATACGAAGTGTAGAATTATTTTTTCTAGATCTGCAGAAAATGATCATGGTATTTTAATAGGGATTGCATTGAATCAGTAGATCACTTTGGGTAGTATACGACATTTTAACAAGTTTGATTCTGCTGACTCATGAGCATGGTATGGTTTTCCACTTGTTTATGTCCTCTGCTATTTCCTTCCTCAATGTTTCATAGTTCTTCACGTAGAGGTCTTTTACCTCCTTAGTTATATATATTCGTAGGTATTTTATTTTCTTTGCTGCTATTGTGAAGGGTATTGAATCTTTGATTTGGTTCTCAGTTTGACTGTTGTTGGCGTATAGGAATGTCACTGACTTCTGTACATTGATTTTGTAACCTGAGACTTTCCTGAATCAATTCCGGTAGTCTCATGTCAGAATCTTTGGAGTTTTCTAGATATAAGATCATATCATTAGCAAAGAGTGATAGTCTGACCTCTTCTGCCCCATTTGGATGCCCTTGATTTCCTTATGTTGTCTGATTGCACTGGCCAGGACTTCCAGCACTATGTTGAATAGAAGTGGTGAGAGAGGACAACCTTGTCTTGTTCCAGGCTAAGTGGGAATGCTTTCAATTTTTCCCCATTCATTAAGATGTTGGCTATGCGTTTGTCATATATGGCTTGTATCATTTTTAGGTAATTCCCATCTATGCCTATTTTGTTAAGCATTTTCATCATAAAAGGGTGCTGAATTTTGTCGAATACTTTTTCTGCATCTATTGAGAGGATCATACGGTCTTTGTTTTTACTTCTATGTATGGGGTGAATTACATTTATAGATTTGTGTATCTTGAACCATACCTGCATCTCTGGGATGAAGCCCACTTAGTCATGATGGACTTTTGTTTTGTTTTTTTTATAAGTACCTGAATTTGGTTTGTTAGGATTTTTTTGAGAATTTTTGTATCTATATTTGTAAGATATATTGGTCTGTAGTTTTCACTTTTTGTTTTGTCCTTTCCTAATTTTGGTATCAGTGCGATGTTGGCTTCATAAAACATGTATCAACACAAAGAATTGGAAAAGGATGAGCAAACCCAACCCAAACCCAGGAGAAGAAAAGAAATAACAAAGATGAGAGCATAAATAAATGAAATCAATAACAAAATAAAACGATAAGGAAGATTAATAAAAGAAAAAGTTGGTTCTTTGAAAAAATAAACAATATCCACATGCCTCTTGATAGATAACCAAGAAGCAGAAAAGAAAGGACTCTAATAAGTTCTCCTTTTTCAGGAATGAAAAAGGAGAAATTACAATTGATACCATGGAAATACAAAATATTGTCTGTGAATACTATCAAAACTTCTATGCACATAAACTTGAAAATGTGGAGGAAATGGATAAATTCTTAGAAACACACAGCCTCCCTAGGCTCAATCAGGAAGAAATAGAATTCCTGAACAGAGCAATATGAAGTACTGAAATTGAAGCAGCAATAAAAACCCTTCCTAGAAAGAAAAGTCCTGGACCAGATGGTTTCACACCAGAATTTTATCAGACCACAAAGAAGAACTGTTGTCTATCCTGCAGAAATTATTCTACAACATCGAGAAGGCAGGAATCCTCCCCAGCATGTTTTATCCAGAGTAATTTTAGTTGTATTGGAAAATTCTATTCAGAAGTTTATTACTACCAATATTTTTAAAATAACTTTTTTTCCCAACAAAGATGAATAAACTATTTCAGAGAAGAGAATATGTCATACATGTGTGAATAGACTTTTAGGCAATAGTGCTCATTAAATAAATGCTGATGTTTGGCAATAGGGGCACAGAAAATAGGTGAGCTATGTAACAGAGTCTACTAATCATGTATACAGGATTTTCCAGGACAATTTCAGTGTCAAATATTATACCAAACCATCCAAATTATCCCCAAGTCTCACTATTTTGAAGTCTAAATTATATTTTCCAGACTGTCTTATTCCTTCATAAGTGGTACAAATATATTTGCCAGAAGATATGACATTCTTATGCTAGGTTTGTTTTTTTTGTAAAAGATAATTTCTGTGTTTAACCCATCAGAGGAAATTTCCAGTAGAAGCAGTGTGGTAGTTAAATACATGGACTTTGTGGCCAAAGGCTCAGGATCGAATCCTTCTCTGTTACCTTTCAACTTTTGACTTTAGGCAAGGCACTTTACCTCTGTTCTTTGGTGTCCTCACCGTCATCCCTTGTCTTCCTCAGCCATGAAATAGGGATAGGAATAGTGTCTACTTGGCAGGTTGTTATAAAGATCAGGTAGGTCTGTATATGAGTAAATGGATAGGGATGGAGATATATTTCAGCGTAATATGTTAGGTGCTATAGAAATATTAGCTACATTTTATTACCACATTTAAATGAAGGAACTATGGGTAAAGTGTCAACAAATACTATGTTATTCTGTGATAGTCATAATTTCAAATATTTTGTTACTGTTAGGTTCACATTAAACCAAAGGTCACAAACTGATAGGCTGGCTGTGGATATTTCTTGTCTTTCATTTTATCATACTCATATTAAAAATCTGGACATTTCTCATAAAAATCTAGATTGTTGGTTTTTCCTTATAATGAGATGTGCTGGCTACCTTAAACTAGCAAGCTCACCTGAAATCTGTGAGCCTGAGGGAGGTCACAGGAGCTGTTCTAGTCTGAGCACATGCCCAGGTTTCTTCAGTCTGCTTGTTACTTACAACCCCCTCCACACACACAGTGCAGGAGTTTGCACAGTCATCTTCTTTACTCATTGATAATACCTATCCAGTACCTTTCAGTCTCTGGGTTTTTGTGACTTTCTGTGAGTATCCTGATGTTTAGTTTAATATTGTTATATGATGTCGACATAGGCAAAATGGTAAAAATGGAGAATTTAGGAAGCATTTTTTAAATATATACATCCTTGACATATAGATAGGTAAAATATTTGACAGGTTTATTCTTTCTTACAGCTAGAAATATAGTCAACAAATAAAGAACCAGAGTCATTACTTGAAATGACTTACCTAGTAAAATTTTTAACCTCATTTTTTTAATCGGTCCTAAAATTTTGATGATGACCAGTCTCAAGTATTTTAACTACTAATAAAACTTAATATAAGTACATTCTTTGTGGTAGAAGGGTATATGAAACTAGGAGGGAGAAAAGAGAGGATGATAAAATTGTATGCTCTTTTTACCCCAAATTAGAAATCTCTAGGATTAAAATATTTTTAATAGAGAAAAAATTCCACACGAAAGACTTTAAAAGTTCTTTAGGAAATGGAAAAACAGAGGGTTAAGGAAAATGCTAGAGTTGTATTGTTAGTAGACAAAACATGTACATAATATCATCATATATCTATCTATATTTATATTGTATATAAATGCATGCTAAGGCTTAGAGGAAGAATAAGGAAAGATTAAGCATTTCAGATCTACCACCAGTCTTAGAATATAACTCATATAACTTACCACTAGTTTTTGTAGTCTTATCTTTAAAAATGAAGGAAAATATACTGAGTAATTTGTAAAATATTCATATGGATTACCATATTGTGAGGAATTTTTCATAATTGCATAGATGTACAATTGATCAGTTCTCTTAAAACTTCTTATTTAGACTATTACAATTTCCATTTTATGACATTTTGTACTTTTGTGCCTTAGACCTGTTAAATTCTGTCGCTCATCATAATTTGTAATATAATAAAAATATTAACAAATCATACCTATTTTTTTAAAAGGAAGAATGAAATGTTAGCATTAAAAGGAACCATTAAAGGTCTATTAGTCCAACCTTTTGGAGCCATGCATGAATCCTCTGTATAGCATTTCTATTTGTAAGTATATTGTATATTTTATAGCATTATAATCATCTGTTTATATGCTTGCCTTCACAAGATAGGGCACCTGGCACATAGTACAAATAAGCATTCAATAAATATTAAATTAATGATTGAATAGTTCAGGTTCTGTCCTCTAAAACCATACAAAATAAAAAACAAAAATACTCTGCCACAGCATGGTTATTTTTGATCAATTTTCTTAGCTCTATATAGTGAGCTGTGTATGCCACATATACCAGAAAAGATTCATGTATAAAATTTTAAAGGTTAAGACTTTTTTTTAAATATTAAAAAGATAGAAATTTGTTAGGCAAAAATCACAACTTGGTAAAAATGTTTTAAACCTAAACTTTAGTGGTGGCTTCTGGGTTGATACCTATATTAATAGCATTGGGAATTCTGATAAAACATTCCTTGATAATGCTCTGTGGGTTTCCATCAAACAGAAAGACTGCATTTATTATTTATTATAAAACATATTTTACCCACTGTCTGCAATTAAAACAATATTGCTAACATTGAAGTATTAATTTCCTTTAGATTATAGTTCTTTACTGTTTCTTGTATTTATCTACATTATCTCCAAAATATAAATGAGGGTCTACATTTCTTGACAGTGCTGCAGTACTTATTCATTCTGAATAGTTTCTAAATACTCCATGAACTGAGAGATGTAGTTCATATAACAAGTAATTTGTGTTGTTTAAACTATCTCAACATCACTCCATTTTGAAGTAGCTATTATTTCAGTCTGCTTTTTGGTGAGAGCCAGCAGAAATCTACCTGGAACTGCACATTCTATTGATTTTCTTTTGCCAAATGATTGATGGAGCATTCTCGTTCTATTGTTTTCTTTTGGAGTGTTTGTAGTTATAGTCCTTTATTCCTTTGTTTTAATACATTTTATTTGAGGTATAAAATGTTTTTTAAGGTGAACAACATGGTCATTTTGGAAGTGGCTGTGGCCAAAATTATTGATGATAATGTATAGGGAAATAGTATGAATCAATTGTTTTAGTAGCTAAATAGTTACATAGATTGAAAAAAAATTCTTAGTGGTTTTTTTTTTCTTTCATTTTTATCTTTTGTGATAGCTTAAATTTTCTGGTCAAAAATTATCCTTTTTTGGGTTTAGCCTCATGGTCCTCAGATGGCTCTTCAAAATGGTATGTATCAATCTTAGAGTTTGTGATTTTCGGACAATGCCAGTGCAGTAAGCCCCGTGATACAATCCACCTGTGTTGTACATTTATTTTTTACAATAGAAACCCATTTCTTCGCCCAGAAGTCTTAAATCCTACATGTAGAATGGGAAAAACGTTTAAGTGAATAGCAGTTTCTAATGAAACTTTCACAATGACTGAATTTTATAATAACATGTCCTATTCTTTATCCTAAGGGGATTCAGCTTCTCCTAAAGAAGCAGATGGTGGAATCTATTTTATATATGTTGTTTGGAAATAAATGTCATGTAGCAAAAACCATATTCTCAATTCCTAGCAATGGGATGAAGCTTTGATACATTAGTAATAGGAAGACTACTAGCATAGATCTTGTTGTCACTCGAGAGTGATTTCTTTTAACTTAGTTTCAAACTAAAATTATTTGAAGGTCCAAAATCTGGAGAGCCAGATAGCAGAACTTGTTTACTCAATTTTTTTTCTAGCAGGATTCAGAAATCTTAGCTTTTCAGCATCAGTTCTAAGACTTATTTTTTGTAATTCAAAAATACAAATTTTGGCTGTATAGAAATATTAAAATAACTCTTGACTTTTTTTGAAAGGTCCAACTGTATTAAACACAGATGGCTTCTCATAGCTAATTAGATTGTGTTGTATCCTAACCTTAACTATGCTTTACATCTGAGTGGTTTAAATGAGATTCAATTAAATTTCAAATAATAACAATAATAATATATAGCATTTATTAAGTATGTGTAGTGTTTAGTACAGTGCTTTGTGCTTTTATATGTACTTATTTACTTCCCTCAAAATGCATAAGTAATGTACTATTTATATTTCCTATAATGGGCAAACAGAGAGCTTAGGTAACATAGGCAAGGTCCTAGGGCTAGGAAAGAGCATAGCTAAGACCTTGACCATGTTTGTCTAATCATAGCTCATGCTCTTAAATACTATCTTCATGCCTCTACTTTGGTTTTTTTATGCTTTATGTTAGATCTTACATTAGATTGAAAAATGAATAATATTGTTTGTGTCTCAAAGAGTTTACAGTCCAATAATAAACTCAATTTAATTTTGGTTAAAACGTTTCATATGGTTAAAAGTTTATTAGATGGGTTTCTGTAATGGATATGCAGGTCTGAAATATGAGATTTTTGTATTTAAATCTAGAATTTGCAAGTAGCTTACTTATTGCAGCACAAAAGTTAAGCAAAATTTGAAGAGAGAAAAAAATGAATAAATGTGAACTATTATCACAGATTTTAAAAACAATTCATTTAATCAGTAATGAGAATAATAATTGATATTTTTAATATCTGGGTCCCTGGGAATCAATAAACTCCTTTGCTTTACTACTCACATTTACATATTTTATAGTTATTGTTGTTATCACCCAGATGTCTGTGTCTCTTCCCTCTAATTCATTTTTTTTCTCCTCTACCATGATAAAGTTTAAATTATTTTTAAGGGAATAAAAATTGAAACACTTGTAGGAAGAGGTACCTCAAGGAAATCCTGAGATCTAAATTGGTTTAAAGTTACGTATCCTGGCAAATCAATGTGTATTTAATTAAGCCTATTTGAATTACCCTAAATTAATTCAAACTACTATCATAAGTGAAAAACATCCTGGAACATATCATGGGATATTAATAATTGAAGTTTGTGTTCTACTTTTATAATGGTAGAAATGAATTTGTAAGCAAACTACTATGAAAAAAATTTAAAACATTTGGCTTATCCATTTTGCTTCCCCTCTGAAACATTTAAAAAAATGTTTGTGAGACTAGTACCAACAATAGTTGATTTCATATAAAATGAATTAATATGGAGCTCTGGAAATGGAAGAAACACAGATTAACAGCAAATAATAATTATTGTGGAGATTTTTCCAGAAATTATTTTCAAAGGCTGTGATTTCTTGATAAGTTTCCTGTGATAAACTAAAGTTAAGTTACCTTCCCATAACTTCACCTTTGTTAATAAGAATGAAAGGCGGAATGAACAGCTTGAGACTGAACAACTGGATAGTAAGATAACCCTTATTATCTTTTCTAAACATTTAAATGAAGAAATTAGTAAGAATAGTAATAAAAATTGATAATCTACCATTGGGAACATATGGGGGAACAGGATGTTGTCTGCTGTATGTAAGGATTAGGAATGAATTCTAAATCTATACAGTGTTTTCTTTTAGACAAATCATCAAATATTTGTTTATCATAGTTGTAAGAAGATGATGTTGCACAGAGGGTGCTTCAAAGAAATAAAAGAACTTGAGGACAAAAAAAGCTTAGGAGAAGAAAAAAGAACATTCACCTAGCGTGGGTCGAATAACAGTTTCAATAAAAGCTTGCATTCAAACAAACACGTAGAAATGGAGCAATATATTTATGCTTCTTAAGGAAAATGTCAATTTTATTTGAATTGTAATTATTAATGAAAGTGTGATAATATTTGGAGCAGGTATAGCCCCAAATTCCAGTTTGGCCACTTTCTGACAGTGAGATTTTTATTAACTTATGTAACATCTCTGAGCCAGTCTCCATAGGAAAAATGGAGGCATAATGTCTATTTTGTAGTTTTTAAAAAATATGTTCCTTTATTAAAATATAATTCACATACCATAAAATTTACTCATTTAGTATACAGTTCAGTGGTTTTTAGTATATTCAGAATTGTGCAACCATCACCACAATCTAATTTTTTAAAAATATTTTCATCCCTCTAAAAGACATCTTGTGCCTGTTAGCAATTACTCCCCATCCCCCTGCCCCCACATACATGCACACTACCCTAGACAACCACCAATCTACTTTCTTGACATATTAATTTTCCTATCCTGGATAGTTCATATAAATGGCATCATACAATATATAATCCTTTGTGAATGGCTTCTTTCACTTAGCAAAATCTTTTCAAGGTTCATCTATGTTGTAGCATCTATCAGTACTTCATTACTTTTTATTATCAAATAATATTTCATTGTATGGATATGTCACATTTTGTTTTTCCATTCATCGTTTGATATTTGCATTGTTTCCACTTTTTTGGCTATGACGAATAATGCTATTGTGCACCCTTGTGTACAAGTTTTTTCATGTACATATGTTTTCATTTCCCTTGGGTATTTACCTAGGAGGGGAATTTCTGGGTTGTATGGTAACTCTTTAGAAACTGCAAACTGTTTTCTGAAGTGGCTGCCTAGTTTTATATTCTTACCAGTAATCTTTGATGGTTTGAATTTCTCCACATCTTCTCCAACATTTGTTATAGTCTGTATTTTTTATTTTATCCATTCTAGTGGATTTGAAATGACATCTAATTGTGATTTTGGTTTGTATTTCCTTAATGAGTAATTATTTTGAGCATCTCTTATGTGCTTATTGACCATTTGTATATCTTCTTTGGAGAAATGTCTGTTTGGTTCTTTGCCCATTTTTAAAATGGATTATTTCTCTTTTTATTGTAAGAGTTGTACAATAGTTTGTGTGTATGTGCGTGTGTGTATGTGAATTTCAGAATTCTAAAGTTTATATATTCTGTATGTAAATCCCTTAGCAGATACATGATTTGAAAGTATGTTCTTCTATTCTTTGGGATGTCTTTTCACTTCCTTATTATCATCATATTCATCACAGAAGTTTTTAATTTTGATGAAGTGTAATTTATCTAGTTTTTTCTTTGTCACCTATGTTTTTGGCACTGAATCTAACAAACCGTTGCCTAATCCAAGGTTATGAAGATATACTTCTGTGTTTCCTTCTAAGTGGTATATAGTTTTAGCTCTTACATTTATGTCTATTGTTCAATAGAGAGTTGTTTTGATGACCAGAAATAATACATATAAAGCATCTAGCACAGTGACTGGTATATATCAATGCATAATTAGTGAGAGTCATTCATACCTCTCTGAAACTAAAGTGTATAGAAAATATCTTTAGCTCTCTCTCACAATACTGTTGTTCTTAACTGCTCTTTGAAAGGAAACATAAAGAACAAAAGGTACACATTCTTTTAAAACACATTTCCAGAGAGATTTGAATCATTATAGGTTTTTATTAGTAAGTCATTTAAAACAGCAAGAATGGAAAGAGATGGAAGAAAACAGAACAAGTTTAAGGAGATTTAAGATTCTGATACTCATTTATGTAAAAGAGACGCACTGCAGTATAAACAAATACTCTCTTTGGGAAATACATTTAAATTGAGGAAATTTGGTTTGTGTTTGATAATCATTGCAATTAGTATTTCTTAAGATGTCACAGAATGGTGCTATCTTTAGTAGTTTAGTTTTATTTTTCAAAATCTGGGTTTTTAAAATATTGGATAGACTACATATATTTCTGGGCAGTTAAGTATTTTCAGGAAAGGCAAGGTGAGAAGTTCATGATGGTAAAGAAGTGAGTTTTTAAGCATTGCTTTCTTTTGCAGTGGAGTAAATTTTTGTTTTTTCCCTCTGTATTTAACTTCTGTATTATGATTTGAATATGACATTGGCAGGTATTGTTTTTGATGCATTTTGGTATGTTCAGTTTGTTTCGTAAAAGCCAAATATCAGAGGGTAATTACTCAATTATTTCTGAAAGTAGAGTACACATGAAGCAAGTTGGAATATGAGCGGCTGTGGCTATTGTACCTACACTAGCCATCAATGTGGGAAGAGGTAGACTCTAAAGCAACTATGGTTAATAGTTTACCCCAAGGAGACTATGTTTTGTATTATAAATATACATTTCATGTTGAATAGAAAAGTACACAGATTGGAGAAGGAATCGCATTTTACCTCATCTAAAAAAGGATAATCCCTTTAGGTCATTGACAGGACAGTGTGAAGAAGCCTTGCACTGCAGCTGCAGCAGTCTTTGGATAAATAGAGGATTTAATAATGTTCAAATATTTGTCCCAACCTCAAAGGACATCCTGAAATAGAACTAACTTTACAGATGATACACAGCTCTCTCCATATAGGTCTGGTGGCTCTTGCCCAGGGATTTCCTTGGGTATTTAATATGTTTCGCTGACTCTTTAACCAATGTGGTTATGGTAGCTATCTTTGTGTGGATTTGGCTTCATTCCTTTATAAATAATGTCAACATAGTGTGCAAGAATGACAAACTTGAAAATAGGAAATGTGTATTTAAATCTCTGGAAAATCTTCCCCATGGTTTGATGTTTTTGGACACATGAGAACTAGGATTTTGAAAGGATTAATTAGCTCAGCCTAAACTTTCCTTTAAATTTCAGAATCATCTCACAGTTGCTACACAGTCTTAGTGTGCACTTAGCCAGCTCCATTTGAAATACGGATTGTGTGAGAAACACATTCTTTAAAATGTAAGATATATATCCTAGACTTCAGCACTCATTCTACCTTAATTATGTATGCTTTACTATCTTTTAAAGTAATGTGTCATTCTCTACAGTCCTTAGCATAAATAACTATCTTGAAATCAAAAGCTGTTGATAATATTTTGGTAAAAAGGAATCCAAAGCAAGTTTAATATATCCATTAAAAATGATCTCAGAGAACTATATGTGGGTGGTGTCATGGAGAGGAAACCAATATTTTAAGAAGTCTTTAAGTGATCGTGCCTTCATAAGCTTGCCAGCAGCATAAAAACAAAAAAAACAACAACAATAACAACAACAACAAAAAAAAACCAACAACAAAAAAAAAGGAGGGAAGGAGCGGTTGGGGAGAATGCAGTCCCTTTTGGAACACAAAGTTCTTTCAGTTGTGGGGGTTAGGAATAGGGGTATTTGGGTAGTGGAAAAAAATGTTCTAGCATGTGGTAATGAGGTTAAAAAAAAAAAGAAAACAGGAATGGATGATTACTTTTCTCCATCAAGGCTTCTTTATCCTCATAAGCTCAGACAGTGGTCAGCATGTTAGACACCCCTCCCTGTTTTATCCATCCCTTAACTATGTTCTTTGACAGGACTAGTTTATACAGCTGGGCCTTTGTTAAGCTTTGGGGAAAACAGTAGAGAACAGCAGAAAAGATGGCAGACAGAGTACCTATAAAATGGTAAATGGTAAACACCGTTATCAAAGTGCAAGATTCCAGCTTTTGCAGGTTTTGCTTTTGTTTGAATACTTTTTGCTTTTACAGATTTGTGAAGTGAATACCTTTAAGATTTTTAATTTTTGTACTGAAAGATTTTGTGGTGATATGGGTAAATTGATTGTGTTAAACAGTAAAATTTCTTATCAGCTATGTTTTAAAAAACAATAGGAATGATCTCACTTATATCACCATCTGAAGTTATAATCTCAAATTAGATATTTCTATTGTAGTGACAGTATTTTAGAAAATAGCTACATTGTGTGTGCTAAGCCTTAGAATCAATTGAAATCATGTAAAAAAACTATTTATTTCAAAAGGTTTATCTATGTGGCATACTTTTAAAATGTAAACAAATACGAACTTAATACTGACATTACTGTTAGCCCTGTTTAAAAACTAGTGCAAACCTTGTACTGAGATCTTTTTGTGTGTTTATACTTGTCATACCATTGCAAGAGTTTGATGATTTTCTTCTCTCCAGAATGTGCCATACCCTTTGAATTTTTATTTCACAGGCAGAAAACTGGTAGCCTTTCAGTTATTACTGAACTCTTCTTACCCATTTATAGAAAAGAGCTAACGTTCTTAACTCGTCCACAGTGGCAGTATGAACCATGCTTTTAAACTTTTTTTCTAAAAACAACAGGGAATGTGCTAAAACCAGAAAGATTAATGGGTAAAGAAGATAAACAGTTAAGACATAAAATGAGTTTAGAGGTCAAGCTAGAAAAATATGAAAGCTTATGGATTTAATTCATATTCATCCAAGCAAAGGAGCTTTGGCATGAAAGGAGCCAATGAAGAGGCTCAGTATTCTTATAACATCAACCATAGCTGCATCCCGCTGTTTTGGAGTTTGGGTTGATAGATGCTCATCGTCTTTGGCACTGCACCCTTACTTTTGGACTTTTTGTGATTATGATGACAAAGTCTTCATTTTTGCTGTGAAGTTGAGAAAATTTATATTTGTCTAGTATGCCCATCTCTCACATCAAAAGCTATTGTTTTAGGAAAGATTTGTGCTCTGTGTATATGTTCTTTGCTGTCTATTTTGAATATAACAAATATTTTCTACTTTGTACACTTTTCAACAGCTGCTGTAGAAACAGCCTGCAATGATGTCTAGAAGGGGCATGGAAAGAAAAAATGATCTCTCTAAATTGATTAGAATTTAGCAGTGTATAAACTACTCTTTGTCAGGGTTATTTGGATTCCAAAGAGGGTAGGGGGTCATAATATTGCTCTTCATTGGACTACTTAGACAGTTCTCAACAAATCTGATGCTGATGTTCAGTATTCTTTTTAGCTGTGAGCCTCCTTGCTCATTTCTGCTGGAGGGGAAAACATTCTCTAGAGGTTTGCTTTAGACAGCTTAACTTGCTTGATTTCACAATGACCTTTGAAAACAAAAGAAGTTAAAACTAGACTGGTTACTTAATTATTTTTGTCATCATTATTAGATCTTAAATAAATTAAACATGCCACAGATTTTATTTCAAGACATACACCATGCTAAGCATAAGTCACTTTTGATTATGGAACAATTGGTATTTATTTAGACTTAGTAATGTGGGGAGGGAGGGAGCAGGAGTGGGGGTGGGCACTTTAAGAGGAAGCCCAGATAAGGAGACAAGGAAGGAGGCTCAAAATGAGTACTTAAAGATATTATTTTGGAAAATAAAATTTTATTTCCTGTTTGCATTTCTACCATTACAGAACTGTGAAGTCCTGAAAGGGTCAAAATGACCAAGTCATTAAAACAAGTGAAGTGATATTTTTACAGAGGACTCAATATCATTAATCCTAAATAGATATTTTTTTCTTACTGAAAACTAATTTTTTTACACATGCACCTCATCCAATCAGTGAAGTTCATTAAAAAATCTATCTTCTTTCACTATGAATATGATGAATATGGTGAAATAGTTTTATAAGTTATTACAAAAGTACCCACATAAACATGTACTTGTGAATATATGTAGACATTAATATATAATCATGAGAATACCTTAAAAAGTTGACTGGCATTATTAAGAGATTCATACTACTCACTATAGTAGTAATATTTAGGAATTACATATCATTTAGCTTTCCTTTTCATGGGTTAACAAACTAGAAGGAGTTTTTGCTGCTACTTTATTTTTTCCTTTAATATACACAAAAGTTTCAACCAAATAGTTTTGAATTTTATAGTCAATGAAAGTTGTTAGCATCATATTACTTAAATTAAGGTGGTGTGGTCCAATCTTTAATAGAGAGGTTGTATAAAAAAAGAAAGAATATTAATACCAGGAACATATATCATTAGATAGTACATTTTCTCTCTCTTCCTCTTCCCTTTCTTCCTCTTCTTTTATTTCTTCTTCTTTCTCTTTCTCTCTTTTTCTCCTCCACTCCCCAGAACACACATGGTTGCATATTTACACAAGATACAGGTACCTTTCCTGAAAGATTAGTACAAGGATAGAACAATATAAGCTGAATTAATTCCTTTTGCACTAGCAGTTGTTCTGGTAGAGAGCAGAAAGGATTGTCCCTGTTGCAGGGATTCTACAGATAGTTTTAAAAGATATCTTATTAGAGATTTTGAGAATAGATAAATATTTCATATAATATTCTTTCAGTGTCTATCTGTCTATAACCTAAAATATATACATGTGGCAATCACATGTGTCAGAAAAATCCAGAAGGCTTCTGATTTTAGCACTTTATTTCCTTAACCCAAAAGCATACAGTTCCTTGTTAATCAATTTGTTAATCAATTTTCTGAACTTTTGGGTCAGGAAAAAATGGTATGTACATTAAATACAGGGCTTGGGAGCTTTTATATATATTTTTTGTACTTTATATTATTAATAAAAGATTATTTACAACATCTATTACAAGAGAGAGGTTTTACTGATCCCTAGATTCTTCCTTTCAATCCTCTGTCTGTCCCAGAAGTAGGGTATGTGGCTACTCTGTGCTCAGCTTTCAGACACACGAGGAGCCGAGCATCTGGGGAAACTCAGGAGGTGAGCACTTTCACGCTGACTCAGAGACCAGCCGTATGACTCCAGTCTGGCGCTGTCACGCCTGGTTATGGAAAGGCAAGTACAATGCCTCCCTTGAGAAGGGGAAAAAGTCTAGTGCAGTCACAATTTTGATGTAAAATTTAAATCATCCCTCCACATCCTGTGGACTTAGAGCTGTCAGAAAGGCAAAACCCATGCTCAAATGGAAAAAGCTTTTTATTTCCTTAAAAAGTATACCTCCTCTGACTATAAATAATAAGTTCTAGAATCACAGATCTTAATGCTAGAATATTCCAAGTAACGGACAGATAATTAGAACAAAAGGACTTTGACTTTTTTTAACCTGTAGGTAGCTAAAGGTTAAACATTTTTTGTTGTTATTGTTTGTGATTAATGACAAATGTATAAAAATACATGAATAAAATAATTTGTAGCACCGTTTTATTTAAGGACTTGCATTATTTTCTCCCAAACTCATGCATTTGGTCAGTTTATCTACAACTTAAATTTCTCTTCAACATTTAAGTCTTAAATCATTTCTATTATGTTATCTTCAAGATGACTTTTTTTTTTTAATTTAGGGTATTTGATGATTTGAGAGATTCTGTAATCAAATGTTTAATAACTCAAATATATATGTTTCTGTTTTTTGAGATAAGGAAATAAAATTATTGCAATTTTTAATGATTCAAATAGTGGTAAAGTTAAGCTGTTTTCTAAGTAGAAAGTACTTATTGCCATATTCTTTCTTACAAACTATTAAGTTTTGATAATTTTTTTTAAAAAAATGTAGAATTCTTTTAAGACATTTTTACTAGGTCCTTTCTTTAGGAAATTGACTTTGTATTTAGGAGACATAAAAGGTCTCCTAAACTAGTTTTCCTTCAGTCTTGTCAGATTTATCATAATGAACTCTAATATTTTTTCTAAGTATTAGAACATTATATTAATAGAATTATTCCAGTAGAGTTTAATTAAATATTCTTTCCACCTTTTTATTTATCAGGAATGCTACTGTTTAGTCACAAGTATGGATTAATTTTAAAATAACATAATAAAACATAAAGATAAGACGTTTTAGCTGGCAGATATACTTGTTTGAATAAAATTTAGCTTTATAGCCTAGCTATTACATTGCTCATAATTAAGCAATCTTCTTATTAGAAAATTTTCTGGGTAGTCTTTGGCCAATAAGCCAGTCTAATTTTGGAGTAAAAGTTTAGTGATTTACAATTATTAGTGAAACAGTAAGAGAAGACAGCAGCAAAGAAAGAATTGAATTTTGAATTCTAAATCATTGTAGGAGAGAAATTTAGCTGCCATAAACTATTTTTAAATGCTTATCTTGCTTTTTTAGAAAACAAAACAAAGTAAAAAGGGACATTGTAAAGTTAATTCTGTTATTTACTTTAGATATATTAATTCAAGAACCTTTGAAATATCCTGTGTCCAACTAATAAACACTCATTTCTTTTGGATACTATTTCTGAGTCATTCCTTATTTATCTTGTTTTTTAAAAATTATTTATTTTCTTATTTTCCCACAGTATTTAAGTATTTTTATTTTATTTATTTCAGAATATTATGGGCATACATTTTAGTTACATGAGTTACTCTTGTACAGTTTGAGTCAAAGTTATAAGTGTGTCCATCACCTAGATAGTTTGCATGGTAGGTGTGAATTTACCCATCTCATCCTCCCCCCACTCACCTGCTTGATTTTCATTGAATTTTACTACCATATGTACACGAGTATTGATCATTTAGTTCCAATTTAATGGTGAGTACATGTGGTGTTTGTTTTTCTATTCTTGTGATACTTTACTTAGGAGGATGGTCTCTATTTCCATCCAGGTTACTACAGAAGGTATTAGTTCACCATTTTTATGGCTGAGTAGTACTCCATGGTATTAGATATACCACATTTTATTAATCCACTTATGTATTAATGGGCACTTGGGTTGTTTCCATATCTATTCTGTTGTGAATTTTGCTGCTACAAATATTTGAGTGCAAGTGTCTTTTTGATAAAATGACTTTTTTTTTTCCAGTAGTGGGATTGCTAGATCAAATAGTAGGTCTACTTGTAGTTCTTTGTGGAATCTCCATACTACTTTCCATAAAGGTTGAACTAGTTTGCAATCTCACCAACAGTGTATAACTGTTTCTTTCTATTTGCATCCATGCCTGCATTGGTTGTTTTGGGACTTTTTCATAAAAGCCATTCTCACTGGGATTAGGTGGTATCTCACTGTGGTTTTTATTTGCCTTTCTCTGATGATTAGTAACGTTGGGCATTTTTTCATATGCTTCTTGGCCATTAGTCTATCTTCTTTTGAAAAGCTTCTGTTCATGTCTTTTGCTCACTTTTTAATAGGGTTGTTTGATTTTTTTCTTGCTTATTTGCTTGAATTCTTTGTAGATTCTGGTTATTAGCCCTTTATCAGATTTATGGCAGGTGACTATCTTCTCCCATTCTGTAGGTTGTTTGTTTGCTCTGTTGATTGTTTCCTCTGTTGATTGTTTCCTTGTCTGTGCAGAAGCTTTTTAATTTAATTAAGTCCCATTTATTTATTTTAGTTGTTGTTGTGATTGCCTTTGGGGTCTTCTTCATAAATTCTTTGCTTAGGCCAATATCTAGAAGAGTTTTTCCAACATTGTCTTCTAGAGGTCTTATGATTTCATGTCTTAGATTTAAATCTTTTATCCATCTTGAATTAATTTTTGTGAGTTGTAAGAGATAGGGATCTGGCATGGCACAAAAATAGTGACATAGACCAATGAAATACAGCAGAGAACCCAGATACAAAACCATCCACATATTGCCATCTGATCTTCCCTATCTATCCTTAATTTCACATTTTTTCCTTTTCATTTTTACCATTTCCTGTGGGAATCCTGTACCTTTTCATTTTTCTCTCTCTCTTTTTATCCTATTATCCATCTCTGTCTTTGCTGGAATAGAAGAAGCTGAGTGAAGCTATTTGGTAAGAGCAGTGATGCTAGCAATAAAAAGGGCAAAAAGGTGGTGAAGAAGTTAAAACTGGTGCTGTTCGTGTCAGAAGGAAGTAATAGTGTAATGAAGTGCTTGATCTCAATGCAGAGAACATCTCAGAAACTAAACATATAACAGGATAAATATAGGGAACAACCTTGCTAAAGGTCCTTTTAAAAGTTGTTGGTGACCAAACATTTTCAAATGACACAGTTTTAGATACAGTGTAAACTTTTGTTATGTATAATAAAATATTTTGCATAAACTCAGATTATCTTTCAAAGCAATAATAATTTATTCATAAGTAGCTATAGCTCGAAAACTATTTTTGCTTTTGTATGTACATGTGTTGGTAAGTTTTATTGATCCTTACTGTGGTGAAATATATAGTAAGGATTACAAAGAAGTTCAGTCTTATTTATTGCTCTGTGTTGTCTGTTTTTATATTTCTATGAAAGCTGTGTTTCTACTTTCATTTACATCTTATGCCAGGACCTGATGAACTTGTTCATGCCTCTAAATAACAATATAATGAATGAGGTCTTTGTATGTGGGAAGCAACGGGTAGAGAAGTATGGAGATTGGCATGTTCTATATCAGAAACTGATGGCAAAGAGGATTTAGAGAAAAGAGAAGAAAAATGGTGTAAGAGTTTGCAAGACTACATGTTTAACATAAATAAATTTTCTATTTGAAAGAATTCTGAATATTATATATGACAGACTTGGTTATAAAATTTACATGGAATGTTTACAGAGTAAACACAAAGCTAATTCTTACCTTAGGAAAATAAAGATGTTCAAAACATGTACGAGGGAAAAGGAAAGCATGAACCATAAGATACAAATAATTATAATTGAATTCATAGATAATAGTTATGAAACTGATATGCTTTTCTTTGATAAAGTGGCGTGCTAACTTTGTGCAAATCTGTTTATATATCAAGTAGAAGTGTTGATTGTTTCATTTATTTGAAGTAAAATTTTTCCATTCAAGCTTAAGGTCTGTTTTGATCCCTCAGATAAGTAATATTCTATTGTAAAAAAGAAATTGTTAATGTACAGTAAAGTTTAATTTCTAATGTTGATTAGTCTTCTCACAAAAGGAAACAGACAAATAAACGTAAATGTCCTGATCAAATAAGTCTTGATACTAGAAATATGTAAGGCATATAACTTCCAGAAATACAGTATCTTCTTTGGATTGCTAATTTTTATTTTATTTTGCATATCCATATTCAGTGTTCCCTGAGGAAGATTCATCCTTTTAAATATTTTCAGTTGTTTTTAAAATGTGTTCTGCTATGCTTAAAACTTAACATGAGGGAATGAGCATAAAAAACAAGTATTTGGGAGGGCAATAAATGAAAATCATAAGTTAAATAAATGTCATGGTCTAGAATTTAGAAGTTCGTATTCAGAATGTTTAGTGTTGTACGACTGTTACAAGAGTAATTATGATTCTTCTTTTATCACTTTAACCTCACCTCACCTCTTTGCTCAATCTTCCTTGTCCACTGGTCATTTAATGATGGATGGACAGCAAAATTTACGTACCCCCTCAGCCCCCACTCTATTTTCTTATGATTTTTCTCTCGAAGAGATAAGAATACCACACTAATGTGTGGTATAGTGCAAAGACAGGTAGTGTAACAAAAGATATTTAACCACTCTATACCTTAGTTTTCTCTTCTAAAATAAGAATAATGATAATACTGACTCAGAATATTTTAGGGAAAATCAGTGAGAAATAATTACAATTATTGCTTAACTCTTTTCTTGTGTTTAAAAGACTACATAACACTACCTTAGTTACTTCCATGGAAGTCCTGCATTTTCTGATTATCTATTATCTCTAGTTCTTTTTAAATATCCTGCCACCAACAAAGACTTCTTTCTAAAATCAAATTTCATATATTCTTTCAAATTGGCCTTCTTTCTAATGTATATGTTTCTCTTATTAGCACTATTGTTCCCTAAATTATACAGTCAAGTAATATCTTTATCTTTGAATTTATCTCACCCACTAATATCTCTTCTTTAGTTCAACCTTCTATCAGTTGAAAGTTCAACCTTCAAACTTCTATCAGTTACCCATTTCTGCACATTTTTCTTCCTAAACTTAGATTTTGATTATGTTACTCTGTTGCTCACAAACTGTCATCAGTTCTCCTCTGCCTTCAGCATAAATTTTGCCATTTTGGTGTAACTATTCAAAGTCGGTAAGACCTTAACCAGAATCTCTATAATCTGGCCCTTACCTTTTATCTTTACCTGCATTTACTCCTAAAATCTACTCCGCTAACCAAACCATTCTACTCACTGTCCTAGTTCATTCTGTAAATTGCTTTGATTTATGAATCTCATTTCTGTTGGGGAGCCTCTTCCTTCTGTGTCTGCTTCATCCCTCATTACCCTGCTGAAGTCTTATATTTTTCAGGAAGCATTCTCCGATTATTTTAGTGAGACATCATCTCTCTATTATCTATGTCCCACTGTTCTCATACTGATAAAAAGTCCTTACAATATTCTTTCTTGATTTATTAATTATGTTGCTATCCACCTGGCACATGATGTCTTCCACTAAATATTTTTGCACTAGTGGATGAATGGATGGATCAATGGATGAGTGGGTATATGTCCTCTATTTCCATCTAAACTATAACTTTCTTAAAAGTGAATCTTAAGGGTTGTTATATCTAAGTTGTGTGCTTTCCTCAAAACATAACAATAATTTGCCTGGCACAAAATAGAGACTCTTACAATGCATTAATTTATTCATAGAAAAAAACACATTGAGTGTCAACTATGTGCTAGGAATTGTGTAGTCAGATAATTAATTATATCATTTAGCATAGAGGATTAGAATATTTGGGGGAAAATGCAGAGAAGTTCAGAGAGATATTTATCATACAGTCATATTTTTAGCATTAATCTAGGCAACATAAAGTGAAGTGGTCAAAAATGGACTTACACTTACAAAACCTTATTAAGTGAAAGACATGTTACATGTCATGGGAATTCAAGAAATTAAAAATGATACTTTTTGGTTCAGGTGCTTGTATTGTAGTTTTAGTGCAGATACTAATAAAAAGAAAAAAAATTAAACAGTTGAATAAAGGGTACAGGCTATAATGTTATTGTTTCACATGGGCAACTCACAAGAGTGGCTGATTTTGTTTGAGGTTGTGCAAAGTTGCTTCAGCCATGGTGGTAAGAAGGCAAGGCTATCTAGAGAACTACAATTTGAGTTTGCTGTTTTTAGATATTTATTTTTTATAATTTTAATATATGAATGCAAGCCTTAGATAAATAATATCCTTCCAAAATTACCAGTAGAAGGCACTGCTTTCTAGGACTTTATCTCTGGATTATCTAGTCAAAGGTTAAAATATAGAAAGAAAGAAACTTAAAAGGAGACTACTATATAAGGAAAGTAATCTCTATTCTGAGTCTTCCATTTTATATTGTACCATATACAGAATCCTTTGACTTTATGCCATATACAGAATTCATTTGACTTTGCACATGTTATTTTCAAGAATAATTATAACAAAGAACATATCCTAAGCAGAGTTTTTTAAAGTTTAAAGCAGTAAGTAGGTGATATCTTGGTAATAGGTCTATTAATAATTAACTATGTAGAGTTTTTTGTTAAGTTACTTAACTTTTATAGTCTTTTACTTACACATTTTAAATAGAACTATAATATTTTTCGCAAGTTCTTTAGAAACATAATTAAACAGGGCTTACTAATTTCTTTACATTGAAATTATTAAAAAGAAGAATGCTGTTATTACTGAACTTAATTTCCTTTTTTCTGATAATACTGAGACATATTCCAAGCATAATTGTTCATAAGATTAGATCTTGCAGCTATCCATAGCTAGAGTATAATCAGTGGGTTGCTGGTTTTAGTTGGTAGCTATTCATTTAACAGATATTTATTGAAAGATTATTATGTTCAGGAATTGTTCTAAGTACTGGGCAAGTAGCTATGAACAATAATAAAGGATGCCTACTTAGATTGTGTATTGTAGTGGGAGAGACAGATAATAAACAAAGAAATACATACAATATATGTCAAGTGATAAAGGCTATGAACAAAACAGAGTAAGGAGTCAAAGTGGGGTGGGGTTCATGTTTAGGAATAGTAATAAAGGAAGGCCTCACTGAGGAAATAAAATTTGAGCAAAACAACTGAATGAAGAGAGGGAACAAGGTGAATATATATCTGGAATAGGAGGATTTCAGATTGAGAAAATATCAACTGTGAAAGCAATGTGTTGAAATCATGTGATGTATAATTTAATAGTTTCCATTTGCTGCTATAACATATGATCACACATTTAGTAGCTTAAACAACATAAATGTATTCTTTTACAGTTTTAGAGGTCAGAAGTATGAAAATCAAGGTGTGGCAAGGCTGCATTCTTTCTAGAGGATCTAAGGGACACTCTATTTCTTTGCCTTTTCTAGCTTCTAGAGGCCTTCTGTATTCCTCAGCTCATGGCCTCATCCTCCATCTTCAAAGCCAATAGGATAGTATTGTCCACTCTCTCTCTGTCTCTGATTTTTCTGCCTCCCTCTCTTGTAAGGACCTTTATTATTACTTTAGATCCGCCAAAAATATTCAGAAAAATCTCCCTGTTTTAGGATTCTTAACTTAATCCTACCTGCACAGTCCTTTTTGCCACATGAGGTATTAGCACACAGACACCTTGGTTAAGGGGACATTATTCTGACAACCACAAATGGTTTGCAACATTAACTGCATATTAGAATAACTGGAGAGCTTTAAAAATTTCTAATACCCAGTCTGCCCTCCAGAACCAATAGCGTCAGAATTTCTAGGGGTGAGACCCAGGCATTTGTATTTTTAAAACCTCTCCAGGTAATTCCAGTGTGCAGCCAAAGATTGAGAACCGCTGGTTTAGTTTTCTGTTGCAGTCTCACACCCTTTACAGTATCTTTAAATTTGCTATACATGTCTGAACATATTTAGGGATGTTCTCCTTGCAGCGTTTATAGTGCACATGGAGAAACTTTAGCCAATAGCAAAAGACCACAGTGGTTTTAAAATTACTATCACATATTGCCCAGAGTAGCTTGATTGTGCAGAAAGCTACAGGGGAAAGTAAAGGAAAGCAAACTCCTTGTAAAACCAAGTTGCTCCTACAAGGGAGGATGTTTCCTATCTATTTTGTTCGTATATCTCAGTAAATCCAGGCATGTTGCAGACCAGAGTTGGGATTTGGTCCATAATTCTTCAGTCTCCTCCTTTTCCTAAGTAAGCTTGATATCACCTTTCTGGAACTTATTTCTACATCTTCGCTTTTACCACTACTTCCTATGTGAAATTCCCTCTCCATTTATCCCAAGGTTTTCATTTGTTCTTCTTTTCCCTTAAAAGCCACTATTCAACCATTTTGTAAAGCATTCAAGGATCCTCTGGCCCTCATGAAGGCTTCAGGTGCTTGGCTGTAATGTCATGTGGGCCTTAGACTGAACCCGTCACCTTTCATTATTATATTGCCTTTTATTTAGAATCTCCTCAACCAGTTCGTAAGTCTCTCTAAGCAGAGGCCATGAATTACATTTTTCATTCCCGTTAGATGGAGTGTCTTAACGTGTATTAGGTAGGTGGTCAGCAAATAGTTGTGGATTTGGAAGAATTCCTTCTTGCCCTGGGATTGAATGTCAGTTCTTTCAAAAGGGTTTCTTGACCGCAGCACAAAGCTGAGTTAAAGACCAGTGTTATGTCATCATAGCTGTGCCAGGCAGTTTCACGTTGGATTGTATTTGTCTTTTTCATGTCAGTTTCTTTGAAGTCTCAGTTTTGTTCCTTAGTAAGCCTAGCACTTAAACATAGGAATGACAAAAATAATCTCTGAATGAGTACATAAGAGCACACACCAGCCTAGATCCTCGAATTATTCCAAGGTACCCTCGCACTGCCACACAGCCATGTGGTGTGAGCCCTGTAGTGTAAGCTACACATCTCAGAGGACCAATGTATGGAAACGTGTGGTGCCTTCTGAATGCCTTTGAAATTAAGGAGACTATTCTCTGCCCAAGACGAAACCCTTTGGTAGGTGAACAAAAACTCAGGAATCTCTTGTTATTGGTGATTTTATTATCAATATCTTTAGAAGTACTATGAGTCAGAATAAATATGGATAATATGACCAAGAGATTGATTGCTTTCTATGGAGTTTGTTACATATTTCACTTTTTCTTCCTTAACCTATTATTTATCTATAACCTTCATCATTTTTATTGTAGCAATTTAACAAATCTTTAAGAAATCTGTTACCTGAATTATTTAAAAAATACTTTCAAGTCCAACACATTAAGAACATTCTATAGCACTCTGACAGTGGAATTGAAATAGACATGAAATATATGATATTTTGAGATCAGTTGCCTTCTGGCACCATACCTCTTTCATATTCAGTATTTCAGACCCTAAACCTTTTGTTCCATTGAATGTTATGTAGAAAGAATGCTTACCCAGTTGTATATAAAGTTAATTTAGATATTGACATGAGCATAAGCTTTGAAATGAGTATCAGTACTTTATCTTTTTACCTTATCTATCTTATGTCTACTTTTGGGCTTTCAGTTTTCATAGTTGATATTCATAATGATATTAATATAGTAAAAATCAACAGAAAAGTCATGATTCTTAAAGTCATAGAATTGTGTTAACTTAGGAATAGGAAAGACCAGCTGATTTTGCTTTCTGCTTTGATAACCCAGAGACTGGCTCTCGCCTAGAGTTTTCAGACACTAAAGAGACTGCATTATGAGGCGGAGGCAGACATCAGAATACCAGCATATTAATTCCAGTAAGAATGATAATGCCCACACAGACCACAAATACTAAGGTGTTTTTTTGTTTTGTTTTGTTTTTAACAAAGGCATAATTTCCTTTTAGTCAAGCTACATATGAAACCAAGAAATAATTAAAAGTTTCTCTATTAATTTACTCTGATAAATCACTTGACAAAGACCTTAAATATTTCAAGTCTATTCTGTTTGCAAATTCTTTATATGGGAATCAAAAGTTTGCTTGCAGAACATAGAATCAGAACAGTGGCAGTTAAATTAGTGTTCAGGGGTTATTATTTATAGTAATATATTACTTTGGTTATCTGTATAGTCTTGCCATTGAAACTAGAACTCTGAACTCCAGCCTTTCACATCTTTTTCCAGACTGAGAATATACTTGGAATAGACCTTGGTAAGGGATTGGAAATAGTTAAAAATACTTGAAATGCGAAGGCCACTGTCTACTTCTTTCAACAGTGCTCACATGGTAGCTGCTAATATTTCCTCTTCTTTATTTGTTTCTTTGTCTGATCAACACCCCTACTATTAACATTTTTAAAAAAAAACACTTGTTAATACATTTGATTGATTAACTGTTAAGTATTGCTGGCCAGGGAGCATTTCTCTATTGGGAGACTTTGCATTTTATGTTGATTTAACAGTTAAACTCTTACAAGGCAATGTACTTTTTTTGGTTGGAGTTTTTTTGTTTTTGTTTTTTGAGGATGGGTGGGACACACTCTAGTTTTAAAACTTGTAAAATAAATAGGGGCTATATTTATTGAATGTCTTACTCTGTTTTAAATACTAGTTATTTTTCATATGGTATACAGTCCATTTTCAAAAAGACTTGTAAGGTTGATATTATATCTCACTTTAAAGATGAGTAAATTAAGATTGAGAAATTAAGTCTCACAGCTAGTAAGTGGCAGCATCAGTATTTTACTCCATATTTGTCTGATTCCAAAGCCCTTATTTCCTTCTACTGCCCTATTATTTTTTAATAGAGTACCTTCAGTACTTAAATACATTTTTCTTTTGGAACTTCTAACACTAAAAATAGTGTTACTCAACAATGATCAGAAGCATTTCCTTGGGGAACACATTTTAAATTTAAAAATCAGTTATTTATTTATTTATAAATAAATAAATATATGAAGGAAGTGGTATGGTTATTAGTAAATACTTTCCTGCCTCCCATCTCACTGAGAATGAATGCTTCTGTAAATTACTCTTTGTTGAACAAAAAATACAGCTTTCTCAAGGTCAGATTAAGTTATAAATACAAGAGAGGTTTTTTTTTTAAATTAAGCATTTTAATTCAATTCCATTTGTGCGTAAAACTTTAATGAAAGGAACTTTCTATTTAAAATATTTGCCACATAATTTTAACTTCTGATAATATTGTGAACCAGACTCAAGTACACATAAAACATTTTATTCTTGTTCATTTATCTAAGCCCATTTTCATATAGATCTTAGCTCATCAAAAAAATCCCTCTTTGGATTTTTTTTTTTATATAAGTATTCTAAGGAGTGAATAAATCTGAGGATTATTCACATCTAAGTCATTCATAGAATTGTGAAAATAGAGATGAAATATTTTTATATTCTAACCTTTTTATTTTGTAACTTCGATATTATTACTAAATGCCAAAATTGGGTGATTTGGGAAGGTGAGGGGAAGAAAATTAGGGAAAGAAAATTCTCAAATATTTCAAGATTAACAGTGATTGCAAAATTTATTCAATCCTTAATAAGCTTTCAACAAATATCAAACTTTTTGTCAGTTGCTATGAGTATTTGCTTATAACCAATACTTTTACATTTCACAATAATCTTACTTTTAAAAAATGCAAATTTGTTTTAATGGCAGTCATTTATTTGGTTTATTTTTTGATGAAAGAAATTTTAGTTATTTCTTTTCTTTTAAACTGCCAACAGTATTTGCTATTCATAGATGTTTTGTCTTCAATAAAGTCTATCAGGGTGAAAAACTAGATGGGTATTTTTCTTTCCTTTAAAATGGAATGGTCTTTCATTATGCAGTGTTCTTAGGTGAATTCTCTTGTTTAAGAAGCCAGAATACAAGAGAGTGCTATATTAGTGTATTATTCTCACAACAAACAAGCACTGTTCTGTTGCTACCTGCTTGGCCATTGTTTCTGATTGTGTGTGCTTTGCAGTGGTATTTGGATGGTTTCCTGCTCTCTGCTAGCACAAAAAGGCATTTCTGTTACAATGGCCCCTAACCACACAATGACGGCATTAAGGATTTATGTGGAGGTTTCATTATTTTCTCCTCTTTTGTTCCTTCCAGGATGTCTTCCAAGCGACCAGCCTCTCCGTATGGGGAAGCAGATGGAGAGGTAGCCATGGTGACAAGCAGACAGAAAGTGGAAGAAGAGGAGAGTGACGGGCTCCCAGCCTTTCACCTTCCCTTGCATGTGAGTTTTCCCAACAAACCTCACTCTGAGGAATTTCAGCCAGTTTCTCTGCTGACGCAAGAGACTTGTGGCCATAGGACTCCCACTTCTCAGCACAATACAATGGTAGGTTTCTCATGGTCTATTCTGCCTACACTCACTTTTTGACCAGTCTACTCCTCTAATAGTTTGGCTTTCATCCTTTGCTTTATAATTATCATTTACTTAATAACCATACACAAGATTCACTCCTGGCATCTTAGAATTCTTTATAAGTAAATTTGTTCCAACAGGGAGGATAAGATTTTTTGTTTGTTTGTTTTTGTTTTTCAAGAATTCCTGCTTTTGAGATGCTTACAATTTAATTAGAGGGGAAAAAAACCATACAAAATGTAAGAATAATATTAAAGTAAAATATTTAAAATTAGTCAGCATGAAAGTGAGATGTCATATACTTTCTAATAAAACCTTTTTCCAGATAGAGTTACAATGAGTATATTTTGAACCTTCCACCATGATAAATCATTGTTTTTCCATTTTTTGCTTTGCTCTGATTAGATCCTAGTATTCCATACAGTACTTGGAATTTTGTAGAAGAACGTATTTCATAGAAACTGTATTTTCTAATATGACTACACTAATTTCTAACTCCATCACATTCACACTGTTGTTTTGATAATTCAATAATTCCCAGTTGCTTCTTATTCTAGAATATGCAATTCAGGGTAATTCCTCTGGCTGTTCATCTGAGGTCTGGAACACTGCAAAAGATTTAGGAAACTGGGCTTCATGGGTAAGAGGAGAGAAGGCAGCACAGCACCTTTGACTGATGCTTAAATAGCACACCCAAACATGGATAAGGCATTTGGGTCCTTCTTAGCAACTTAAATACATAGGATCAACATGTTAACAAAGTAGCAGGGCACTTAGGTCTCAGTAAAGCCACTGTCACCTTTTCAACATGGCTGCTTGGGTAGATGTCACGTTTTTGTAAATTCTCCTCCTCGTCTATGTCAAGGATGCCAGTGCTATTAATTTGAACCTGATTATACCATCAAAAGTACATTCCCATACCTTTAAAACAGCTTTGATTCTGTTAAATCTTTTTTTCTCTCTCTAGGATATTATTGCATATCATCAATATACTTAGTGCTAAGACATGCCGATTTATTCATGCTATTGAATTACTGTATGTGGAATTAAACCAATAAGAAGAATCAGATATCTTTTAATAATTGTGCAATAGATATGACGCTTTGATTTTTCACATTAAATATAAATATTCCTATCCAACATTTTGGCCTCGTAGATCAAAATTTCTTTAGATATTTGACTGTGTGCCGAGATTTTTCCACCATCAAAAATGTTTTAGCAAATCTGTGTGTAGCACTTACAAAGAAATGATGTTCTAAGTGTGTCTTAATAATACAACTCATTTTACCTTCACAATAATTCAGTGAGGTGTTATTATTAATCCTATTTTACAGATGAGAAAACTGAGGCACAGAGAGGTTACATAACTTGCTCAGATCACAGGAAATAAGTGGGAGAACCAGGGTTTACCCAAGCAATGTGTCTTTGAAGTCCATGCTTATAACATTATGCATGCTGCTGCTTCACAAGAACACAGGTGTATTTTATACTCTGAATATCTGTCATTTGGCAAGTGACGTCATACTACCCGTCATTCCTCCCTCTTCTTTATTTTATTATTTCAAGTTAGTTATGTGCAATGATAAAACTTTTTGTCTTCCTCTCAAAAAGGTTAAAAACTAGGAAAAGAAAGGCATTCCATTTGGCATTGCATCACTGCTAATGTCTTTTCCCTTTTAATATTTTAACCACTGCCTTCTCTCAGAGAGTATCCAGAAGAGAATACTTCTTGGATTGGTTTTCCTGTGATAGCACCATAAACACAAACATACGTATTTGATGAGAGAATACAAATAGTTATGAATAGAAGAATACCAAAAGGATAAAGGGGAGATTATTTTAAGCACACTCAAGTTTGGATATGAGAAAAGTGTATTAAATTACATAATTTAGTGACATGAGGAGACGCGATACAATAGTTAATGCAAATGAAACCATTCAATTTTTAATGGAGAATTTGGTTTAACTAAAAAACTATAAACTGCCTACTTTGTACTTTGTTTTATTGTAGACACTATGAAAATGGATTTGAGTAAGAGACATCCCCTTTTCTCAAAGAACTCAATCTAAAGCAGAAGATCTTAACTGGGGTCTGTAGATCTCCTAAGAATGAATGGATAATTCTGTATATATGAAAATATCAGAGTAGTGGTATGGTTTCCATCAGATTCCCAAACAGATCTGTAACCTTAAAAGGTTAAGATCTGCTATTCATAAGTTAGTATGGTTTACCTACAAATGATTCACCTTTGTTTTATTGACATCAGCGCTTATATTTCTTTTAATTATATGTTTCATTGGTGTCTGAATTTGTCTCTGTCTCAAATTTTTCTTGATTCCACCTGCTTTTCATCTCTTGAGTAGACTGTTGGAAGAGTTACCTACATGATCTCAAATGTTCAGCCTCTCTTTCTCAACTTTCTTCCAACTTCTACTAGTCTTGTTTCCCTGAGAGAGGATTTGGATTGTTTATTTCCCTTTTGAAACTAATTTATGTCCTGTTGCTTACAGGATTTAGTTCCAAACTTGTTATCTTAGCAAAAATTCTATATAGACTATCATCAAATGATGGCTTTAGTCTCCTCTCCTAACATGTCCTACTATGGACCCAGTACTCTGGTCATGCCAAGCTCTTCATACTTGTTCCTGAGCATACCATATATGGCCTTTGACTGACACAGTCTTTCTACCTAGAAAACTCTCTCTTTCCATATTTTACCTTCCTGGTAAATTACGTTTCTCCTATGTGACTGAGTTTAAAAATTGCCTCTTCTTAGATGCTTTCACTGACCTTCAAAGGCTGAATGGTTAACTGTGTTATTCTTTTATCCATGACATTTATTTATATCCTTTCTCATGGTATACATAATAATATATACATTTATATGTTTGTCTTTCTATCAACATATACTGTATTTCTTCTTGAAGGCATATTCATATATGTATATTAATATATATTTAGATTTATGGGATCTAGCATGTAATATATACTCAACTTACGATTATTGACTAAATGGCTGAGTTTATATGGATAAGTAAACATTAATAGTAAGTATGGCTCAGGCAAAGTTGTTAAAGACCATAATTCATGGTGACTATTTTTATTTTCTAGCAATTTTAGAACTAAAGTAGAATCTACTAAAATTATATTCAGAAAGCAGAAAGTCATGATATACTCAGCTATTAAATTGATAAAGATATATTTTACTCATTTGTCATAATGACTGAATATATTTATAATGTTATTCAACACGAATACTTTGTCTTTTCTCTGGCTACCGGGTCATTGTCATATTCACATAATAGGTCCTTTTATTTTAGTAGGGTATTCTCTATCTTTTTCTATTCCATATCTTTGAAAACAGAGTGTGTTTCAATCATAAAGTTCAATTTAAGAAAAAACCCAGGTGATTTCATTGCCTATTTATGTGACATTCATGCTTAGTTTTTAAGCAAAGATGAAAGATATTAAGAGAGATGTATTTGTATTGCCAGAATAGATTGGAGACAAAGTCCAACAGTTGAGTGATCCCTATAATGCTGGCTTGAAGTTATAGAGAGATGCTTTCAATATAAAACTGTCTTTGGAAAATATTTCCTTAGATAAAAGTTCTGTGTACCTAATGACTATTGCCATGTAACATTGGGATTTAGGGTCCCTTATTCAGATTCAGGATATGCACGTGTTAAGGTTTAGAATTGAGACAGATAAGGATGCAATTCCTCCTTTCTGAAATTGTGTTTATTGTCTTAATGTTTTGGAGAAAAAACTAAGTGCCTAATTAAGAACAACTTCCAAACAGCTGTAACTGGCATGAATACTAAAAGTTCATTTATTCTTGGAAGATTTTACTCACTGTTTAGAGTGCACTACAGATGAACTGTCTTAAGTACTTTATACATATATATATATATAAATATTCATAAAATACTCCCAGATTTCTAATTAATATAAGATTGAGAGACAGATTGTCGTAAGTCTATGCAAAAGACTGATTCTGTTGGTCCCTACTTCGAAGCTTTCATAATCTTACCAGGCAATTAATAGAAAAATTTGATTCCCGTATAATCTTCAAAAAGTTAAAAGCAATGTGAAAGTCTGATTCTGACATGAGTGGAAAGGCCGTCCAGTGATCTATTCTTATTGATGATCAAATCTCCCCTTGTCCCTTTTGTTGTTGTTGCTGTTGTTGTTGTTGTTGTTTAGCTTGAGTTGGGAGGCCGTCACTTAAAAGTTTCAGAGAAAAGCAAGAATCGCTATAATTTCTGGTTCATTTTTAATAATAGTTCTGATCTAGATGATTTATTTGATGATGGAAAGGAGTATCCAGAATTCGGCCTCACGTCAATTAACAAGAGTATTCATGGACACCAGAAGGGAAAAGAGAAAGTCCAAGGAGAAATCAAGTAGTATTATCAGGAGCAACTGGGGACTCTAAGGTGGCCCTCCTGGCATTCATTTTCTATCTGGTTGCATGCTACTTCTGTTGGTTAGATTGTTGTTCCAGTGTCAAATGTGATGTGAAATGGAAGTGTAGACCACCTGTGGTTACTGAATAATCAGTTGTCTTTTTTCTAAAAAGCATATTCTAGCCCTGCCAAACTATCTTTCAACTTTTTAAGCTACTTTTGTGTTGAGTGAAGAGTGTAATCGTTTATGTTGAAAAACAATTTAAGTTGCTTGCTCACTCTAGAGATAGCTGAATTTTTGAAATAAATACTGTATGTGTTTCTGTTTTTAACATTGAAATATCCATCGGATTTCGAAGTATGATGTTATTCGTATCTCATTTATTGTTTATAGCAATGACATTTTCTTGGAATTGTTAAAGAACGATGGATATATAGTATCTTAGCTTAATAATATGCTATATCCTGATGTGCCTAAACATTACAGAAACACTAATTATCATGAAACAACATTCAGAGTGAGGCAGTTTCTTCCTGAAGTCTATCAAAAGAAGAAAAAGGTATCTTTTTAAGTTGATCTTCTATAAAGGTTGGAAATACAGCTGAGACTCTGTCATTATAGCAAGGATCTAATATATGACATACAGCTTTAAATACTGAAAGAATTCATTCAATTCACATGACACAGAAAGGCTTTTACTTGTTCAGGCTCACTGTCAGCTCCTGGGATGCTTTATTTACCCAAAATAATTTTAATTGCTATATTATAGCTATGTCTTGAAATACCCCTTATATAAATTTGCTTACAATCTAACAGTCAGTTATGTGTTTTCGATGTTTGACTAGGATAGTGTTATGTGTGAAATACTGTTCAGAAAATTTAACAAGAGAGAAAAGAGAAAAATGCATGTGTTACTTAAAAATAAGTCACAGAATAGGGCCTTAATTATGGTATGGTAAAGATTCCTATTTTTATATGGTGCTTTTTATAAGCTTTTAAATTTCTAGTTACCTTTGTACATCAAACTTAGCATAAGTTATTGTGATGCTATAATGCATACTGTTGTTAAACCAGTGTGGTTATTGTGCCAGTTCTAATAATGAGAATTTCATTGTTTAGGGAGAGCAGTCTCCTACACTCTAGACAAAAGTGTAATTACTTTTGAACGATGTGGAATGTGCTCAGTTTAATAGCATGGAGAATAGATTCAGAAAGATTCAGATAAAGTAAGCTTGGAAGCCATATGTGCAGTGTGGCAGTATAAAATTATGAGAGTAGGCAGTATAATTCTACACACACATACCCGATTTCACACAGTTTATCTATAAACTGTTGTTTCTGTAAGAGATAGGCTTGCTTATCTGAAAAAGGCCAATTCGATTGAAACAAGGTAAAAGTGGTGACAAGTTTGTATTTGTTTTTTATGGTAAATTGATGTTTATCATACAATGAAATTACATTGTTACAATCATTGTTCTGTAAATGTTGTCACAAAATACCACATGAAGCTGTTTATCTAAATATAATCCCAGGCTTCTGTTTAAATGTAACTGGTTCAATCTTTATACTTGCATTGTTTTGAGAAATTACCCCCAGGGCTAGCAAGAATGGGAATATGTGAAAAACAATCAGTTGGGGACCATCAAAGCCACTGGATAAGTTGTGCAATCGATCATTTTGTTCTATTGTGAGACAATTCCATTCAATCCAGTGGTGGGAGGGGAAGTCTAATGTTAAGTTGAGAAAACTTTGATTCATATGATGTCTATAGTATTTGAAGTAGTACTGTTGAGTGTCAAGTTAATTGGACCTTGAGAAATTAATGAATATACTCTTCAGTTGAAAAAAGTACTATGGGGGACTTGAGAGATAGTTCAGGATATCTAATGAAGGTCTACTATTAGCATCCCCATACAGTGATAGGGGAATAGGTAAGAACTGCTAATGCTGTGGTGATGGGAACTGGGGAATGTATTTGCTTAAATAAGATTTGGCTAATGGAATTTAATGGCTTTTATTTAATAAGCAGTGTTGCAGAAGATTCAGTTCAAATATATACAATGAATACTTATCAGCAGAGACATAGAAATGAGTAAGAACCAAACTTTTCCCTCATGCAGTATTTTTGTGTAGTATAGAAGTAAGATAAGCACAACAATCCCCACAATGTAATAAATATTAGAGCTCTGGTATAGGAGATTTACAGTTGAAAAGTCTATCATTTGTGGGGGTCAAAAATAGATTATTAATAACTTGAAATTGGTTTCGTCAAAAACAATCACTAGATGTTTAGATATTAAAAAATATGTATACCTATTGGATCCATTACCATTAATGTAAGGTCTTTATTTTACATTGGAATATAGTTTTGCTTTTACCATAAATATTTTTCCTAACAGAAATTACTCATAATTTTTTACTTTTAAAAAAGTAAGTTTAAGAAAAGGAAGACAAGACTGAACACAAAGTATACTATGTAGCTAGTAAAATACATATCTCATGTTATTATTAATACAGATAAAAGGAACTACTTTAGATATTGAAGTTGTAAATGTTTCCTTTCTTTATCTGGGTAACCACCTTAAATGAGGTGGACACAATGATGAAATATTTGGCAGAAATACTGGAAAATAGTAAGGACTCTAAGAAACAATGCTAGAGACTTGCATGAATGGTGTTCCTGATTTTGTGGCATGCATAGGTGGTCATCCTTATCTCATTTTTTATTCTCAGATCTGCATTTGAGAAAAGAAAGGATCATTTATATTTGGAAGTTAAAAATAATGAAAAGTTTTTGTGCAACCAGACTTCATTCTGTACCATACATGGTTTGTTTTCAGTTCTTCCGCATTTCTTCCTTTGATTCTTCTTTTGCCTCTCTTCTTTCTTTTTCAATTTGCCTCTATCAGAAAACATTCTTAATGGGTCCTCTTGTGGATTTCAATAGAGCCATTATCAAGAAGGGAGACAGGGTAGGAGAATCAGCACCATTGTGCTCTGATATATACTTCCTTCCTATTTACATATATTGCTTCTTGGGGGATTGCCAGACCTTCCTGCACTCAGTCTGTGCTTCTCTTACTGCATGTGATAAACAAAGATCAATTGGTTATGTGCTAAAGTTTTAACTGGTTTTTAGTAAACAGGGACAGTGTAGTGAGTTCTTCATAAAACTATACAGTATGTTTCTTCAATTTATTCTGAGAATCTGTTATTTTACTTTTCTTTCATAATCTGACGTTGATAATAAGTGGTAATTGTATTTTCAATATCCTTACTTGGCAAAACAAGACTTGAAACTCAATTTTGTTTCCAAATTATTTTTTGAAATTGGATCTAGTGAATTTCTGGGAACTAGTGCTTTAGCAGATATTGATGTTCTTTATGAACCTGTTACTAGCTTCCATTTTTAATTACTTGATGGCATTTGCTACTATTTTCAAACAGTCCTTGATTTAACTCAATTAATTCTTTTTCTATTCAAATGTATTTCTTTCTTAAATTTTAGATTTTTTAGTGATTGTTAAAAGGTATAAGAAATAAGGATGAGATCATTTGTATAACTAGAAGGTAATTTTGATGTTTGTGTCACTGTATAACCTTAATATGAATGATAATAGCAGTACATTTGTCAATATTTTTAATTTTATACTTGCAAAGGACAGTCACCTAAGGGAATCCAAAAGAAATAGGAATCCTGCAGTGTTGGTGCCTGATTTCTAGGAATTGGAATGAAATATATGAGACTTGATAACTCATTTGTCCATAGGACCTCAAAGTATTTCAAATAATACTTAAACCCTATTTCCTCTGTGCCATATCAGTTAGATACAACTATCTATTGTATCTAAAAAGGGAAAAATGATCTTTGTATAACAGCCTCTTTAAAAAGTACAACTGTTAGCCCTTCATTTGGATATGAAGAAAGTGAAGTCATACAAATAATATAAGGGAGTACAGTATTGGATTTTGAGTGTAATTCCTTTTTTTTACATATTTTTGGCAATTAGACTCATATAGCTTTCTCTTTTAAAAATATGTGCAATGATAAACACTTGGGTGTTGAGGTGGTAAGTTAAAAAAATAAGAATTCTATAGTATGGAAAAATCTAATAGACAGATGGGAGGAGGTATCTTCAAGAAAAAATAATTCTTTAAGAAATGACAATCTGAACTCAAAATACTTAGAACACTATTGGTGTCACGTTAGGTGAATTTAAAAGCATTAAATATATTTAAGCCGTTTTCCTTCTTCCACAAGGTCTGAGATGCCAATAATTTGTACTGGCATTAAGGCTGGCATTAAAACAAAATTCATGATAGTATTTCAATATGCTAACCATTTTGATCATCTTGTGTCATTTTTTTTTCTCCCTACTTCTTTTTTAGAAAGTAATTTTTTTTTTCTCTCTCTCTATTTTACTAGGTAGGGCAGGGGCAAAGTACTTTGGTATTCGAAATAGGAAATAAATATAAAACTAACTTAAGGCGACAATTGTAAATGGTCCATTTGGTTACATATCTCCTTTGTGCAAAGGCAAAATGCCTTTTAAAATTTTCTCATAGACCATTTTTAGGAGAGAGCCATGTGAGCAGATGAGGTGCGATATAAGGAGAGCAGCCTTGGCCAGCTCTGTGACACTGACATCACATGATAAAGTAAATGAACACAAGTGACTGGGTTTTGTGTCTTATTTAGTCAAGGCTGCTTCTGTGGCAGCAGGGCAAACAATGTTATCATTATATAGAGAAGCAGTGTTTACTTCGATGTCTCCTCTTAGCTCTTAAAAATCCAGCCTGTCTCTAGATAAAACAGTTAATCCTGTTTGTCGATATCCCTAAACTACAACATAATATTCTAAGGGTTAATAAAATATTTTAAATTGTTATGTCTTTTGAGGCAGGATATGAAAAAGACAGGGTTAATAACTCCAAAGATACCATTAAGAAGCTTTTTATTTATGTAAAAAAATACAAAATAGGTGCCATGTAAAAATTCAGAACCTATTATTAATGAGAAAAACAAGTTACAGTGATTTGTAGTTTGATACTTAATAATGCACTAAGCCTTGCAGCCACCTCTCTGGCCACTTCTAGGCCTTTTCCTCTGTGTAAACATACATCCTGGAGGAGGGGAGATTGCTAGGCTGTTATCAGTATCCATCTTCAGGCTTTGTGGCCGTGGCTGGCATGCTTTGCACCACTAGGGACATAGGAGCCAGAGAACATGCTTCTTGTGCATCTGAGATTCTGATTTCCCCAGGGTCATCAGTAGAACATAAGAAGCAACTTTGAAAGTCTTGTGTGAATATATCTTACAGCCTGTCTTCATTCTGATAGTTGTAACTCGAATATGGGGAATTTTAACAGCCAGTGCTCTTTAGAATAAGATATCTAATAGTTAATAATGACATAAGTATGTAATATTTCAATGTTTTCTATGTATCACCACCCTACATTTATTTCAGCCAAATCCTGTATTAACCCCTTAAATTCAGCAATTGTGATTATCCCCAATTTACAGATGGAAAACAGTCTTGGACAGTTAAAGTAACTTGCCTAATAAATAAGTGGTAGAGTTTGTATTCATGACTTTGGAGCCCAAGCACTTAATAACTGTGTTTACCGCCTCTCCACTCATATACGCATTAAAATCATTTTTTATAGTTTATCAAATAAACAATTTTAAAAGCCTTTAGAAATGCTTGTGCAGCAGGCAGGTAGAACAATCTTTGCTTGATTATTTATTCCACCCTAACTCAGAGATAACCTAGTTTTTTAAATCTTTTTAGCTGGCTTTAAATGGGCCAAGGGATTTGACTATTTTAGAATGTATAAAGAAGTTCTATATAGGATGTTGGGCAATATATGGGATTCCAAAGGATTATTTGTTAAACCTTTCACATAACAATTAGTATTAAATTTTGTTCTGGCTGTAAGAGAGTTGACATAGCATAATGGTTAAGCACATGGCTCCTGGTGACAAAATTACTGGGTAAATTCCAAGTTCTGCTGTTTGTATGGCATTTGGCAAGTTGTGGAAATTTTTTAACCTTATTTTTGCCATCTGTAAAATGGAGTTGATAAAAATAGCATCCAACTTAGAGGGTGCTTATGTTTAAAGAAGTCAGTACACACATAAAGCACTCTGGTGCCTGGCATATAGCAGCTACTCAATAAATGTTAGTTATTAGTTAAACAAGTACCTAAATAAGTAAGATCTGTGATCTAGCAGAAAATGGTACATTATATTAAATGTCAGATGCATTCAATTCTCATAAATTTCGGTAACCTATAGGAAAACTTTAAGCTAAGAAAAAATACTTTTGAAATGAGAAATCACATAGTGTAGAAATCTCAGTCTGTTGTCATAAAAGGGAGAGCATTCATTCAATCTGAGATATCACCTCCTGGTCAAATATTTAATGACAGATTCAGTTATCATAAATATTGTTCATTGGCAGTGAAATTTTTGCTTAATGTTGTTAAGGCTGTTCAGGAACAACAGCTACCTCTACTACTACCACTACCACTACCACCACCAAAACTGAATCTATTTAAGCCAAGTCAAAATGGCATTTTTCTAAGATTATGATTTGTATAAGGCAGTGGTAAATTAGAGCGTAGGCTTTCACTTAAACTGCCTGGGTTCCAATCATAATTCCAAATCATGGGAGGTATGTGATCCTGTCTCAGTTCTGTGGCGTCACTATGCCTTCGTTTTCTCATGTTAAAATGGCAACAAGAAGAATCTCTCCATATGTAGAAGTGTTACGAGAATTGTGTAGCAGCGTTATGAGAACTAAATAATAGAATGGCTTTGAACCAAGCCTGGCACATAGCAGGCACTTAGTAGATGCTTTAGTTCTTGAATAGTTTGTATTCTGTTGACTAATTAGTATTATTTACCCGAACAAAAGACTGTGTTTTCTTTTGGTCCCCAGTAATCATGTTTTAACTTTTAGTAACCTGGAAGAATATCACTCACATCCCCATGCTGTTTTAAGTGGTTCCGTAGTCTTACTGATAAGCTGTCAGTATCCTTGAATGTAATTGACCTTGAACATGAGATGCAGAGTCATTTAAAGTAGAAAGCTCTATGGTCCCTTTGGAGTAACATGTTTCTCTTGTTTACCACTGTATCCCTAGAACCTGGCACAGTGGCTGACAGACAGCAAATATTCCAAAATAGTTTAATGGGTAAATTAGTGAATGTCTCTTATGCTCACAGAAGGTACTCTGAACATAACTTTTCTTATCTAAATCTTGAAGTAATGATATTGAATTTGTAGGTAGTTGATATAGCCATTAGGTGAGATAATCACCTAGCACAGTACTTGGCATATAGTAAGTATTCAGTTAATGTGAACTCCCTTTCCGTCACCCTTCTAGTCTTCTCAGCCCAATTGGTCTCCAGTTCACTCTGATAAAAGATTATAGTCATTTTTCTGTAGCTTTGTATCTTACATTTCTCCAGTTTACCAGAAAAAATGACAGTATCAACACAACATCACAAAACCAAACAATACTTTGGAATATAATATATTTTAAAATTGTTTAATTTTCCTGCATGAACATCCTAAAGGCTAAATAGTGATTTGTTTTAGGACATGGTTAAGGAGGCTTGTGATTATTACTATGGCTTTATTGATATATCTACTTACTGTTTTTACATTCTAGTTCACTTTAAAATTCCTACTCATTCAGGAATTTTAGAGGTACTATGAGGGGTTCGGTCCTTTGTTTATTACTATTATGTTTATTTCTTTTAGTCCTTTGATCTCTCTTTTATTTTACTGACAAGGAGAGCTTGAGATGATGTTAAAAGGATACGATATGGGGGAAAAAAGGCACAATACACATGGATTTTTATAATACCTTGCCTGTCAGAAATCTGACATGTGGCACCTAAAACTGACAAACCCAACCAAAATATGTATATCTCCAACTGCTAATTCTTGATGAGTAAAACATATCTCTGCCTTTGTTTTATTGGGTAAATCCTTGTCACTTTCCTAATGTACTTCATATTATCTTTTTATTTCCTCTCGTGTGTGAATTCTTCCCTGTTCATTTATGTCCTCTTCAGTGATTCTATAATTATTTTTGTTTTACATATATAGAACCATGTTTTCCCCCCTTTTTACATATGGTGTTTTTGCTTCATGCAGAGAGAACTACACAGATGACACTTTTTAAAAATCCAAATTTTATTCAGTTTTACATTATGTTTATAACCCTGAATATCTCCAAAATGTCCTTACCTAAAACATTTTATTGTTTTATTACTGGATTTGTACCAGTAAGTATATACCAGCTTTCTTAGGGATAATCTTTAAGCAGAACTTAGTAAGACAAGCTTTGAAAACTATCATTCCTAGGAAAGTAAATCTCGAATCATGAAACATCAGTTTAATCGCTCCCCTTGACAACTTAACACGACAGATTGAAATATAAAAGCCGATGCAAGTGGGATCAATGGATTATCTAAGTCCCTGAACCATCTTCTCTTAAATTGGGGGACTTGACAGTGTGGTTGTGAGAGGGGTGTGTATTGTGTGTCCCTTGTCATGTGCAGAGCATTAAGTTTTCAGAGATTAGTGCTGAGTGGATGTGGTCTACCTGGACATATGAAGCAAGGAGAAAGAAATTGCAAGGGAATGAAAGAGAAAAAGAGGGGGGCTAAAGGAAGAGAGGAGGGATAGAGAGATTTACATGTGAGAACTCAGGGGGCTTTGTCATGGCAATTGTATAAAGTGATATACAGTGCAAATTGACTTGAGCATGTCCCCGGATAGCAGGCGGTTTACAGCCTCCAGGAGCTGAGATTACTGCTTTATCTTGTCATACTAAATTAACATGGCAGCACACTGTTAAACAGTGGTGACCTCTTCATCTGGGGAAATTGCTGCCTAGAAGAGAGACGGTATTTAAGTCTCTCTCTCTCTCTCTCTCTCTCTCTCTCTCTGTGCCCACCCTTGTATAGCCTTAAAGCAATAAAGCAATTTGGGGTTAGACTGCAGCTATTTTAAAATTATTATAGAAAAATATTTTTATATTAAGATGGCAATAGATAGGTTTCAATTAGATCAAATGGCCACTTTGGGTAGAATAATAAGAGTTTCTTTATCTGATGTTCAAAAAATGGTATCTCATCTTTATACATTGGAGTTAAGAATATATTTGTGATCATTTCACTTCAGTCCCTTATTATTATTCTACATATAGCCCATTTATTGTGTAAGAGTTCATTTCTGTACTTTCCATAAGACTTGATTGGTGATGATCTCTATAGGGAGAGGGAAGACTCAGGTGTTTGTTCTCCTGAGAGAACAAACTGGACAGGCAGAGGGATAGCCCAAGAGAACTAGCAAGGGAATTGTGCTTGAAATAGAGGCAACTGGGTTATCTTTTCTTTCCAGAGATTACCAGGTACTACTTTGTTCCTCAGATTCTTTTAATTTCTTTATTAAAAGGGGATGGTGAGAAGGAGAGGGAAGTGGGGGAAAGGGGGGGGGGAGAGAGAGAGAGAGAGAGAGAGAGAGAGAGAGAGAGAGAGAGAGAGAGAGAGAAAGTCAAAAAGATCAATTTGTCTCACTCCTCTGCTACAGCTATTCCCTTTATGTTTTTCTAAAATCTACATATAGGGAATAGGCTAACAATTTTTTTGCCTATCTTAAAATGTTGATAAATCAATCAGAATCCAATGTGTAATTTTCCTTGCTCAGTAATTGCTATTGGAATTGAGTCAAAGGAAGGGATAAAGTAAATGCCAGAATATGGGTGTCTATGTCCCCAGCTCAAGATTCTCCATCCCTAACGTATAGCCCTGTGAACTGCTTCCTCGCTAATCTCTAGAGCAAGTATTCTTAAGCTAGGTATTAAACCACCTTAAGTGTTGTAGGATGAGCTTTAGGAAATCTATTTACCCCCTGAAACTGTGTGATATATGCACTTACAATAATTTTTCTAGTGAGAGTGTCCATAGCTTCCATTATATTCTGTAAGGGACCTGAGAAAGCAAAATAGATTATTGCTTCTCTAGAGCTTAGTTCTGCCTTAGGGTGTTACTGGGATACATCCTCACTTTGGGGCTGTGTATCTAGAAAGTGAACTACTGATGTATAGGCATAGCCATTATCCTACTTATTTTGTAATTAGGAAGTGTATTCACCTATGTTGCCTTGGTGAGTTTTTCAAGGATGCCATGCTGGAATTAGAGTCCACCTACTGCTCTTGACCACTTAAAACTGTTTATCTAGCATCCTTTTTGTTACTTTTTGAGCCATAGACCCACTATAATAAGGATGAGGTTTAGTTCTCAAGTGCCCTAGCTAGATTCAGGTTCCAAACCCTAGAGACACAAAAAGACCATTTAGCTTGTGAAGAATGTGGAACAAGGGCAATGATTTTTTTCCCCATTTTTCTTGATAAGTTGCTTTCTCACATCCAATATCTCCTCCCTACCTTTTTCCCCAAATCAGCACATTTCCAGACTGGGAAAAATAAAACGCACTTTAATTTGGGAGTGACTTAACTAGTTAAATCTGTCTTAAGATGTGCTGATACCATACTGTTTGATTAATGCAGGATTTTTATTTTTTTTTTTTTTTTATTTTTTTTTTTTTTGAGACAGAGTCTCGCTTTGTTGCCCAGGCTAGAGTGAGTGCCGTGGCGTCAGCCTAGCTCACAGCAACCTCAAACTCCTGGGCTCGAGTGATCCTTCTGCCTCAGCCTCCCGGGTAGCTGGGACTACAGGCATGTGCCACCATGCCCGGCTAATTTTTTATATATATATCAGTTGGCCAATTAATTTCTTTCTATTTTTTTTTATAGTAGAGACGGGGTCTCGCTCTTGCTCAGGCTGGTTTCGAACTCCTGACCTTGAGCAATCCGCCCGCCTCGGCCTCCCAAGAGCTAGGATTACAGGCGTGAGCCACAGCGCCCGGCCAATGCAGGATTTTTAATGCCAGAGCAGTTTGCTTATGTTTAATATTGTCATACACATAGCAATTTTTCAAAGAAGAGAAAATTAAAAAAAGATTAAAATTTTTACCAAGTTGCCTTTGTATGCTATATATTATTTGGGAGCTAATATTAAAGAGTGACTATTAAATTCAGTCTTTTCCTCCTTCTTCCTTTCTTCTCCTCATTGATAATTTCTTCTTCTTTATCTTTTTCTTAAAATCAGATTAGATGCATGAGCAATTCTTTCAGTTAAAATAGTCACTACATAGCCACTCTCTCCTACATAGAATTATTTCTAACACTGAGAAGTAATTCTTTTAGTTAAGTTCAGGACTTAGAAGTAAGTTGATATGATGTTATCAGAAACATTATGCGTTTCCCTATTCTTCATGTCAAATACCTATTTATTTGTTTAATAAATATATTTAATGAACACTGTGCATACTTGTATATTAAAACTTTGAAGGAGTTCTTTCAGATAAATTGTGAATTTGATATAGGAAGCCACGGAAGACAGACACAGTTTTATATCTTATGAAACAGCATCATGTCAGAAAGTAATAGGAGAATACTATGGTGATTTTCACTGTCACCTCCTAACTACTGTAAGGAGTAGCCTAAGAAGCAGGCCACAACCACCTAAAATATGGAATGGGAGAGAGCCTTATTCTGGGGCTGGATGCCTGCAGTAAGTAGAATATTTGAATATTAGAAATTCCTTTTGAGGAGTTCCTTAGTATTTGGAAAGTCAATGTGTTATAGTATTTTCCACAAAATGCAGAAAGCTTAAGAAAAAGAGGGAAGAAAAATATAAAACAAAAAAGAGAAAGCCTGTAAAACAGAAAGTAAAAGTCGTTGTCAGTTATCACACTAAATGGAAATGGGTAAACTTCTTTTTAAAAGATTACTATTTTCTGAGTTTGTTTAAATAAAGTTTCATACGCATTAAAAAAGGCAGACATAAAATAACACGGAAATGGTAAAAGTAGAAGAGTGAAAATATAGTAGGCATCCATAAACAAAAAACAAAGGTAGCATTATTAATATCAGATCTGGTTGAATGAAATTCCTGGGATAGAGTCCTTTTATGTTGTTATATAGAGATAAAATGTCATGAGTATTTATTCACTAAATGAACCTATAAAAAGGAAATAGCTACTTTAATATATTGGACTCTACAAAGGAAAGCATTTTTAGAAATATGAGGTATTGACAGAAACAAAATGATACTGAAATATTTTGAAGTATTCTTTTCTGTTTGACAGATGGATTAGAAGGAACACAAAGACCTGGAGGATTTGACAAATATAGTTGATAAGGTTGACTTATGTATCTATGTATAGATCACTTGAAAACTTTTATGAAATTATACTACTGAATAATTCTTGTGTTAAAATAAGAATTGAAATTAATTTCAAGCTTCTTAAAAATAATAGCATGAATATCACATGCTAAAACTCATATGATCAAAGTTCTAATATTTGAGAAATTTATAACTTTAAATGCCTGCATTATTAAATAGAATGGAGAAAAAGAACTAAGTATTTAACTCTAGAAGCAGAAAAAAATTTAAAAAACTAATGCCAATGAAGGCATAAAACAGAACCTAAAGAATATAAAAAAATAAATGAACTGGAAGAACATCAGGCAAGTTTTTTCCTATATTAATAAATGAAAAAGAGCAAATATAAAATTAGAAATGATAAAGGGCACTGTTATTACTATTATGGATATTATAAATTATTATATTATAATATATTCTAGCATTTTCAAAATTCGGTTCGAAAGAATAGATGTTCCATATAATGATCAAGACAAAGGTTCTATAGTCAAGTCAATTCAGAAAACATTTCATAATGTATCCTATGTTTTGATATTCACATTCCTAATGAAATATTAAAGATTTTCAGAAGCTAGTTCTGTTGTTCAGAAACCTAGGTAGTTTTATCATGTATGGAGATTCCCACACTTAATCATTAGAATCCTTCTTTAATATATATCCTATTAAATATAAATCACTGGGAAATAATATCCCATTGAACACACAATGGCCAATGTGGCTGCATAAAATTATTTATAAATTTCATAATCTCATCGAAATGTAGATTTCTTAGGACTACAAAGAAAGGAAGAAACCTAAACAGATTCTATTAATGAAAAACATTTTTTTTAATTCAAAGAATAATCTCCAAAAATTGCAGCTGTAACTACCAAGGTATATTCAAATTCTATGAAATAGAGAATTAACATGATGTATAAAACTGTTTTCCAGAGCCAAAAATAAATTTTAAACTTTTCCACAATTAGCATAACTATAATACCAACCACCCCTTCCAAATTAAAAAAAAAAAAGAAAACATAACACACTTTGAATATAGATGCAAAAATTCTAAATAAAATTAGACAAAGTTATCAGTGCCTTTTATTAGACTTTTAATAGACCACGCCTAAAAAGAGTTAATTTGGAAAATGGAAGGAGAGTTTACAAAAAGAAGTATGTATTAAAATAATTTAGAGTTCAACAAACTACTGCTTGCTGGCTTCCTAGCCAAATCTGGCCCACTGCTGGTACTTATACATAAAGTTTTATTGATCAGAGCCATACTAATTCATTCACATAGTGTCTGTGGCTGCTTTTGTGCTACAGAAGTAGTTGTAACAAGGACCCAATAGCCTGAAAAGCCTAAAATATGTACTATATGGCCTTTTACAGAAAATCTATGCCAACCCCTGGTCTGTATTGTCACTGACCCAAGGGGATATCTTATATGAAAATGCTGAGAAATGCTGAGAGAGGCATTTGATAAAACTCAAAGTCCACTGCTTAAAGTTAATAGAGTGATACTGGTACAATCTCTAACAGTTGCTTCAAACTTAATGATAAAATTCTCCCGTTCCCTTTAAAGTCAGGAGTAAGCCACACTGGGTCACTATCACTACTTTGATTTAATATTGGCTTAGAAGGAGGTTTCTTCCTACCTTCTTTCCTCCTTTCTTTCTTTTTGTCCTTCCTTCCTTTCTTTTCTTTTATTCTTCTTTCCCTCTCTCCTTTCTTCTTTCCTTTTTTTCTACCAAAAGTTCTAGTGGAACTTTTTATTCAAGAAAAAACAGTGAGGATTTTTTTTTTTTTTCAGAATTACATGATATTTTAATCAGGAAAAAGACAATGGAAGAATTTGGTAAGAATTGTGGAACTTAAAATGATATTTGGAAGTCCTAAGGTATTCTAATGAAAACCTTTTAGCAGACAACTTTCTTAATGACACAGAACAAATGATTTTCTCTTTATTGTTTGATTTTTTTTAGAAAGGTTAATTTATAGCTTCTCTTGATAATGCCTCTTTATGTTTTATTTTTAAAATCAAAGGTTCCCCTTCATCATTATTGAACAAACACTTCCTGCTTTCTTATAAGGTTACTTTCACTTCTGTGGGGGGGAAAAATTCTTCCACAACTCTTAGTTACAGGTATAACATTAGGTAAACTACACAGTCTTAATTTAAGATGCATAGAGAGAAAATCCACTGTCCCATTGTCATAAACTTGAGCAAGCACTAGGAAATAGAACAGTTTGATGACCTACTCTTAAGCTCTTCACTTTTCCTAGAAAATGTCTGTCTAGGGACATAAAGCCTGAGGTCTTTTGCTAACGACTACACACTCAACAAATTTGTATTGTTTTGCCCTGCTTCCTTGGTACTCAGTGGTTGGGTTGGAAAATAGTAGAGATATAGTACATCAAGAAGTTTACTCTAGGTGCATTCTATCGTAGGATTTTTTTTCATGATTTATAGGAGTAATCCTTTCCCTTAGGAATTCCTCAATTTTGGTTCAGACTTACATATTTTCCCTGAAGAGTATATTTACACTTAAGAGAGTGCCTGGACTTATCTTGTGCCTCTTTGTATTTGTCTTAGTATCTGCGTAATCTTAGGATAATATTTTTTACTCTATCTCCATTCCTATAACTCTAGCTTTTGTTTACATTCTTGTCTAAGTTACTACTTGTAATATTTCAAATTTCTCTAAATGATAGGTCTTTAACTAGTGGATGAAACCTTTGTGTCCATTAAATGTTCTTTTCCCTTTTATTTTAGGGGAATTTAAAAAACAATAGTTCCATTGGGCTCCCTTCAAATATCATAGAGATTTCCAAGAGCAATAAGGTTACGGTGTTCTTTAATAATAAAGTTCAGTGCTTCACTGAACTTGACTGCCTCAAATCCACAACCAGCAGCAACTACCTGGGGAAAAAACATGGCATTGAGATTAATGACCCGTTTGAATAGCTATAGTATCCAATTTATTAAGCATAAATAAATGAATTTTGAAATTTAATTTTCATGAGAATGTTCACCTAAGAATTTAGATAAGGAAACATCATTTTAAATCTTACTGGAAATGAATTGTCTTTGAGTTTCTAGGCCAGAGAAAAATTATTCTCATGTTTCCTTTTCTCTTTCTGATATGATTTGGCTTTATACATTTTCTCATGCTTATTTCTCATTCTTTGATTTATTGTACAAGAGAATGTAGTTTTGTGAATCGTCATCTTTCAAGCGCCTAATAGTCAAGATGTTTTTTATTCATAAAATTCACTGCAAAGAATTATCAAAGAGTCTATATAATTCAATAGTAAAGTCCATCTAGTGAAAGTCATTTGTAATCGAATTATTGGAAAGTTCTTTATTTAATACTAATTTAACTATTGATAGCACAATGACCAGTGGACCACATGAGGCTTCTCGAACCTGCTTTGTGAATCTCTTAAAATTCATCCCATGAGCTTTATATAGCCCTTTCCATAGTGGTAGCAGTTTTTTACCAGTAGCTTCGTTATATGTGTTTTGTGACAAAAAAGAAAATGTTATAATATAAAGCAACAATAAAAGAGACTGTTTGATTTAAGGAAGAATATGGCAAGGAAATTAGGGTATATGCAAAGACATTATTTGTGAGGATGATATCCTTGGCTGCAGACATACAAACTGGATTTTGTGATAATGATTCATTAACATGTAAACAAGTGTCTTATTTTCGGTGTTAGCAATGACACCGCAGCTATTTCTTGGCCCTGAAATCAAGTGCTTAGAGATACTGATTTATTGAAAAATTCAAATATCAAGGCTGAGTTATAGGCAAAATGAAAAGCATTTTTGCTTATTAGATAGAAATTATGTGACTTTTAAGAATAATTCCTTTTCTTTGCTAAGGCTGTCTCATATGAGGAAAGTAAAATATTAAACTAAACTTGTGCTATATTTTACAGGTTTAGCAAGGTTTGAGAACAAAGGTCATTTTGACTATTTATGCAATTAGAGAAAACATTTTATTCCACTGGTCTCGCTTTAATTGTAGTCACTGAACATGAAGATGATCTATCCAGGTTACTTATCACTCCTTAATTTCCAGTGTACACCTGGCTAACTTTGCCACTTAGGTTGGTGCCTCCTTTTCTTATACAGTTCCTTATGTAGTCTTCACAACTGTTTTGAAGACAGCTATTTTTCCAACTGTCTAAAATCAAGGGTGCATTTAGTAACGTGATAGAACTGCCAGCCTGTATAGTAAAGTGGTTTCTATTAATAAATAGTCTAGCTAAAGAGCTAATGGGATCATAAAAGTATACCATCTGTGATGTCACAGTTTAAGAAAATGATTGAGAAAACACTTTAAAATGTATATTAATTAACCAGTTTTTAATAGTTATGCTGCTGGTATATACCCAGAACAAATACAGTTTTCAATTTTTGAATGTTTTATCTCATATCAAATCATAACAGAGACTACATTTTCAGGTCTTTTAATGAAAAATAAGATAAATTCTGGAAGAAGGGAAACTGTCTATGTGTGCTTCTATTGAGCACTGATGGTGAAGTCTCCTAATATCATTAGTTAGCAAGTTAAAAGTATAGAAGTAGATAAATGTAACATGTACAAAAGATTTGGTGAGAGTGAATGCAATATAATGCTTATGTTGAATCAAGCTTTGCAAAGATGTTATACTGCCAAATGGTCTTAGAATAATCAAAAGAGAAAAGATAATTGAGGAGAAAACCTTGTCATAGACAGGGGCAACTTATCCACTAGGAACTGTAGGCACAATGTCTAGAACCCACGTTACTTTTAGGGGCTCATGAAAATGTTTTGATTTTTTTTTAAATCAGAAGAAAAATTGAAATAGAAAATGGTTGAAGAAAATGTTTTAATATATAATACTAATATATTTGTTTTTATACCAATAAAATCAATAAAATGTAATTTTAAATATTATAGTCTATCATTCATTCATTCATTCATTCATTTTTATGGAGCAAGGAATTTTACAAGGGCAAAAATTCTTAGGGCCCAGGAAACAAATGGTGTGGCCTAGTAGTAGGATAAACACAGAAAAATCTGAAAAAGTGTTATAAGATTTCTTTTCCATACAGCTCCTACCACTTCCCTGTTTCTCCCTTCCTTTGTCCTAAATAGGCATTTAATCTCTTTAAATATTTTTCTCAAAGTTAATGCTTATTATTTTTGAGGAAAAATATATGCCTTCAGATTTTTATTTTATAATTTTAGAAAGGGAGTAGTCCCGTCATTTAATTTTGAATAGTTAAATATTTCTGTTACATTGAAATAGCTACCAGATTTTCATGGTGGATAAGGGGATTTTTATATGATCCCTGTAATTATAAAGAGATTTCCTTAGTGAGTGAAGTGTCTCCTTTATGCACCTCTACTGAAGAAAAAAAAAAAAAAACCTATATCATAGTAAATCTTGCCCTAAATAGCAATAGTGGAAAAAATTGATAGATTGGTACAGCCAGAAGTCATAGCTGAGAAATAAGAACACTGTAAAACTACTTGGAATGGTACAAATTCAATTTAGAATAAAATTTAGAACCAAATCTATACCTGGTCTGTATAGCTGTTTATATAGTCTATACCTATTCTATACCTGGTTTACATAGCTAAAGGGAAAAAGTAGGTTGAATGGTTATTGTGGGTTTGTAATGAGAACCTTAGACCTTGTAGCTCAATAGACTCAGCTGCAGTGTTGGACCATGCAAGTGAGTATACGTCACGTATCTAGTGTAGCCTAACAATACCGTTAATTTGCATAAATTATAATTTGCATTGTTAAGTGCTTTCTTGACCGGAAAAGGAATGGGTGGAGTTAGAATTTTTATTTAATGAGGAAATGTGTTAAGAATTTGATAGACCTCTAGGTTTATAATGGAGGGTAAAAAAAATGTTTCTTTTGGTATGTGGAAAAAGTTTGGAAATTAGGTATATAATCCTCACTATTACTTGTGTTTTTTCCCGTTCCCCCATCTCCATCCATTCTAGTTGATATTCTAGTTGGTATTCTAGTTGATTTCCAGATGGTTTCTCAATACCATGTGAACTTTCCTTATACTCACGACATAAACTTCTGTAGACTCTTTTCTTCTCCATTTTATTTTCAATTACTTCCCCTCCCCAATATTTTTCTTATTATAAGCCCCTTCTGTATTTAACTCTCACTTCAGTACTTTCCTAAATGCTGTCTGCAGCCTAGGGGCATTCCAAATACCAGTATGGTAGGAGAAAATTGTGGCAAAGGAGGTCATGTTTTACCTAAATCTTAAATGCCCAGTCCTTCAATATAGTGACAGGGGAGAGAAGTCATTTGAAGTATACTAATATTTATTGAGCATCTCCTATGTGTAAAGTACACTGAATGTTGACATGAGAAAGGCACGTTTTCATCCTCTGGGAACTCAGCCTAGTGGGGAAAGTGGATACACGTATAATTCTTAATTTAAGCTGTGATGATATCGTGGTGAGCGTTACAGATGGAGGGATGTATGATATGTCATGGGAGTTTGTGGAGGAAGAACAATACTTTCTGACTGAAGGAGAAAAAGGGATTGCTGACATATGGCTCTAGAACAGTGCTACTCAAAAACGTGGTCTGTGCTGCTGCTTTTATCCAGAAAGCCTTGCTATGAAAAGAACATCAGCTGAACTAAACAGGGTGCTTGGTGATAGAATTGATTTCCATTCTGGAACAGCTTCTTATCTGTTGTGAACCAATGCTTTGAGGACCACCCGCCTTCCTAGAGGATCATGGCACACATTCAACATACGTGTGTATATCACAATAAGACAGAAGTGAGTGGGATCATTTTCAAAAGTAGGGCAGTAGGGTTTTTTTGTGGGACGGTGTTAGTGAAGAAAGGCTTCTGAAAGCTAAAATATCTCAGCTGAGTCATAAGGATAGGTATGATTTAGAAATGCAAGATGAAGTGGAGAGAAAATTGAAGGGAAGGAGCTATTACAAGTATGGGAGCTCACAATAAGGAACAGATATTCTACGTATGTTGTGAAAGTTATGTAGCGTACAACCTGTACTACTGTTTGTCTTTCCAGAGAACTTAAGGTTATGTGTGTGGAACACTAGCCAACTCAATTTATTTGATGTAGAGTGTGATTTCAAGGTGTCTAGTGAAAAAGGAAATAACATTTTTCAAAATGTCAATATGGGCTAGGGATTATGTTAAACATTTATAGCCATTGTGTCATGTAATCTTTACAATCTTCTGCAAACTGTCATTATTCTCACTTTACTGATGTGGATATAGAAGTGAAGAGAGTAATGTAGTTAACCCCGCCAGTAAGAATGGGCCTGGCTTTGAATGACCATGTTTTAATGGAAAAAAGATGAAAAAGTAAAACAAGGCCAGATTTGGTGGGGGGGCTTGGATGCTATAAAAAATTTGGAATTTATAATCTGTAATTGCGGGGAATCATGCAAGGTTTTGGATTTGGCTTTATGAAAATCCTATCTCATAAACTAAATAACGATTTATGTTTAGTTTAGACATTAAATATGTACCTTTGGAAAAACGTGGAAAAAAAATCTAATCCTGATCAAATCCACAGAAGCAAAATTGAGCCAGAGTTCAGCCGAGAGTAGGATAGGAATGAAGGGAGGTGTATGTTTTGTTTAGGAAAATCCCTCAAATATTTTGGCTGGTACAGGCTTATTTGAAGTTTAGTGAAATACATAAAGTGTCAAATAAGTTCTGTGAAATAGGACCAGACATTTTTTGTCTATGTTTCAGAACAATACTTGTACATGTAAACTAGGACTGAATTATATACAGAGATCGCCACAAGCAAAAGTGAGTCGAAAGTAAGGGTGGGTTTTATGAAAAGTATGTGATATGAGGAATATCTATGTTTACTTTCCTTGTTCAAATAAAAAAGAAAATCTTTTGCTCTTGCTTCAAAATATTTGTAATCTATTTTCTTCTCAGTTTTAGAGTTATTTATTCTGCTTAGGCCAATCAGACTGTGGCAAAATTTGCTAAATAATTAAGCATTTTGGATAAATCAACAAAAAGAAATCCTGTCTTATCTTTCCTGGAAATACTGAGTGGAGCCATGAAATAGAATAGTTCACTGCAAGTAGAAAAAGCCAAATGAGAAATCTGATTAAGCTAGCTAATATGAAAAGCAGGTGAAAATTTTACACATTCATTGAAAGAAAACAAGGGAAAAAAAGGAGGGAGTGATGGAAGGAAGAAAATGAAAGAAAAGCTACAATTTTTGTTATTTCTTCACATTTTCAAAATGTCATATTTTCCAGGTTAAACTACCCAGTTGCTATTCAGTTAAATCTATCTATCTACTCATATTAGCAATAAAAGTAATCATTTCTATGTTAACTGTGTTTCGTATGTAGGATTTTTTTACTGTCTCCTTTGTTATTTATACACAGCTAGAGCTTAATTTATAGATTAGCTTTTCAAAGTAAGAACTATCACTGTCCGTTTTGATGGCATAGTGCCTGAGAAAAACCTATCCTTTTCCATATGGACAGATCTAGCCCACTTAATTTCATTTCAGCGTTGGCGAATGGTACAAATTCCTAATTTATCTTATTTTTTATGTGGGCTATTTTAAGATGGAATGATAAGACTTTTAGAAGGATTAAAGACCAAAGGTATGACAGTTACCTGCTTGTATGTTCATATATTTACCACTCACAAATCTATAGACATTTAAAAGTAGCATTAGATCTTAGAGGTTTGTTAATCCAAATCTCTTATTTTGAGATAGCAGAATTGAAATTCAGAGAGGGGAAGAGATTTGCTTAAGATCAAAAGTAGTGATTTTTGCTTCAATCCTGTGTGGCTGACAAAATGGTGGTGCCATGGTAATGGGGGAAAAAGTGAGCCAAAAACAACAGTAAGTTTGAGTGACAGAATTCTGACCTCATATTATATATATACATACATATATATATATATATATATATATATATGTATGTATATATATTGTTGGATTTGAGGTTTTGAGATATTTAGATGGAAAACAGAATATTTGAAATATGTGATTGAAACTTCCCTGCCAGGAGACAGCAATACAAAAATCACCCACACGAAATGAGATTTGAAATGGTGAGTTTCAAAAGAGTGATTTATTCTGCAAACATTTATTGATAATGTGTAATTCTCCAAGAAAGTAAACCTAAGATGGGTCTTACAGCTTGAAGTTTTTTTTGGGGGGAGGGTCATGGAAGTGGCTTGGGGAAAGCAAGGAGTTAATTTATGGTTGTATCACTGAGTGGAGTAGAGAATGATGATAAATAAATTTGCACATCATCCAAAGAGATCATAAGGTTTTCCTGAGAGCTAGATGAAAGCCATGACAGTTCTCCAGCAACACAATGTCAAGATCATATCACTTAGACAGAGTTTAGAAAGAAAAGAGATACTGCCACACTCAGAGTAGGAACTCATTATGGCTGTTGAGTTCATTTTAGAGGATTTCAGGTCAAAACAGATAATGCCTGGGAAAAGGATGAACAGCCGGCAGAGGGTAGGCCATCAGAACTTGGAAAAAGTACTGTGCAGTACCTTCAAACAGCTTGAAGCGGTCATGAAAAAACATTGTATTTGACTATTAAATTATGGCCATACTTTAGAAGTATCATGAGTTCGGATCCAGACCATCACAATAAAGCAAATATCATTTTGAATATAAAAATTTGATGGACAAGAAATGAAATTTTACAAAGCATCATTTAAAGATTAAGTAGTAGGAGGTCTTAAAGATTGCTTGGGCTTCTATCCTGGGGAGATATATTTACCCCTAAATTTGGATTGATAGCAAAATGCCCACAAAGTTTTAAACACTTTTGCATTACTAACTGTATCTGTTGGTAGCAAATTGTATTCACATTTAAAGCCCATTAGTTAAAATCTAGACTATTCCATATTTTTAAAATGTATATATTAGAATCTTATCTTTTTTCATTTCCTAAATTCATGAATATATATTAATGAAATTAGTGTTATTGTCTTTGCTTTGGTTATTCATATATATGTGAATAACTATTGTGTTATTCACATTGTATATGTGTGTAAACCTATGTATATATAGACATACCTTGGATATATTGCAATAAAGTAAGTCACATGCATTGTTTGTTTCCCTATGTATATAAAACTTATGTTTAGACTATATAGTGTATTAAGTGTACAATAGCTCTATGTTTTAAAAAAATGTACAAGCCTTAATTAAAGATACTTTATTACTAAAAATGCTAATGATCATATGAACCTTCAGCAAGTGATAATCT